>NW_027183178.1:47500-50557 GCF_041146395.1 Eulemur rufifrons | reverse complement strand
AACCCTAACCCTAACCCTAACCCTAACCCTAACCCTAACCCTAACCCTAACCCTAACCCTAACCCTAACCCTAACCCTAACCCTAACCCTAACCCTAACCCTAACCCTAACCCTAACCCTAACCCTAACCCTAACCCTAACCCTAACCCTAACCCTAACCCTAACCCTAACCCTAACCCTAACCCTAACCCTAACCCTAACCCTAACCCTAACCCTAACCCTAACCCTAACCCTAACCCTAACCCTAACCCTAACCCTAACCCTAACCCTAACCCTAACCCTAACCCTAACCCTAACCCTAACCCTAACCCTAACCCTAACCCTAACCCTAACCCTAACCCTAACCCTAACCCTAACCCTAACCCTAACCCTAACCCTAACCCTAACCCTAACCCTAACCCTAACCCTAACCCTAACCCTAACCCTAACCCTAACCCTAACCCTAACCCTAACCCTAACCCTAACCCTAACCCTAACCCTAACCCTAACCCTAACCCTAACCCTAACCCTAACCCTAACCCTAACCCTAACCCTAACCCTAACCCTAACCCTAACCCTAACCCTAACCCTAACCCTAACCCTAACCCTAACCCTAACCCTAACCCTAACCCTAACCCTAACCCTAACCCTAACCCTAACCCTAACCCTAACCCTAACCCTAACCCTAACCCTAACCCTAACCCTAACCCTAACCCTAACCCTAACCCTAACCCTAACCCTAACCCTAACCCTAACCCTAACCCTAACCCTAACCCTAACCCTAACCCTAACCCTAACCCTAACCCTAACCCTAACCCTAACCCTAACCCTAACCCTAACCCTAACCCTAACCCTAACCCTAACCCTAACCCTAACCCTAACCCTAACCCTAACCCTAACCCTAACCCTAACCCTAACCCTAACCCTAACCCTAACCCTAACCCTAACCCTAACCCTAACCCTAACCCTAACCCTAACCCTAACCCTAACCCTAACCCTAACCCTAACCCTAACCCTAACCCTAACCCTAACCCTAACCCTAACCCTAACCCTAACCCTAACCCTAACCCTAACCCTAACCCTAACCCTAACCCTAACCCTAACCCTAACCCTAACCCTAACCCTAACCCTAACCCTAACCCTAACCCTAACCCTAACCCTAACCCTAACCCTAACCCTAACCCTAACCCTAACCCTAACCCTAACCCTAACCCTAACCCTAACCCTAACCCTAACCCTAACCCTAACCCTAACCCTAACCCTAACCCTAACCCTAACCCTAACCCTAACCCTAACCCTAACCCTAACCCTAACCCTAACCCTAACCCTAACCCTAACCCTAACCCTAACCCTAACCCTAACCCTAACCCTAACCCTAACCCTAACCCTAACCCTAACCCTAACCCTAACCCTAACCCTAACCCTAACCCTAACCCTAACCCTAACCCTAACCCTAACCCTAACCCTAACCCTAACCCTAACCCTAACCCTAACCCTAACCCTAACCCTAACCCTAACCCTAACCCTAACCCTAACCCTAACCCTAACCCTAACCCTAACCCTAACCCTAACCCTAACCCTAACCCTAACCCTAACCCTAACCCTAACCCTAACCCTAACCCTAACCCTAACCCTAACCCTAACCCTAACCCTAACCCTAACCCTAACCCTAACCCTAACCCTAACCCTAACCCTAACCCTAACCCTAACCCTAACCCTAACCCTAACCCTAACCCTAACCCTAACCCTAACCCTAACCCTAACCCTAACCCTAACCCTAACCCTAACCCTAACCCTAACCCTAACCCTAACCCTAACCCTAACCCTAACCCTAACCCTAACCCTAACCCTAACCCTAACCCTAACCCTAACCCTAACCCTAACCCTAACCCTAACCCTAACCCTAGACCCTAACCCTAACCCTAACCCTAACCCTAACCCTAACCCTAACCCTAACCCTAACCCTAACCCTAACCCTAACCCTAACCCTAACCCTAACCCTAACCCTAACCCTAACCCTAACCCTAACCCTAACCCTAACCCTAACCCTAACCCTAACCCTAACCCTAACCCTAACCCTAACCCTAACCCTAACCCTAACCCTAACCCTAACCCTAACCCTAACCCTAACCCTAACCCTAACCCTAACCCTAACCCTAACCCTAACCCTAACCCTAACCCTAACCCTAACCCTAACCCTAACCCTAACCCTAACCCTAACCCTAACCCTAACCCTAACCCTAACCCTAACCCTAACCCTAACCCTAACCCTAACCCTAACCCTAACCCTAACCCTAACCCTAACCCTAACCCTAACCCTAACCCTAACCCTAACCCTAACCCTAACCCTAACCCTAACCCTAACCCTAACCCTAACCCTAACCCTAACCCTAACCCTAACCCTAACCCTAACCCTAACCCTAACCCTAACCCTAACCCTAACCCTAACCCTAACCCTAACCCTAACCCTAACCCTAACCCTAACCCTAACCCTAACCCTAACCCTAACCCTAACCCTAACCCTAACCCTAACCCTAACCCTAACCCTAACCCTAACCCTAACCCTAACCCTAACCCTAACCCTAACCCTAACCCTAACCCTAACCCTAACCCTAACCCTAACCCTAACCCTAACCCTAACCCTAACCCTAACCCTAACCCTAACCCTAACCCTAACCCTAACCCTAACCCTAACCCTAACCCTAACCCTAACCCTAACCCTAACCCTAACCCTAACCCTAACCCTAACCCTAACCCTAACCCTAACCCTAACCCTAACCCTAACCCTAACCCTAACCCTAACCCTAACCCTAACCCTAACCCTAACCCTAACCCTAACCCTAACCCTAACCCTAACCCTAACCCTAACCCTAACCCTAACCCTAACCCTAACCCTAACCCTAACCCTAACCCTAACCCTAACCCTAACCCTAACCCTAACCCTAACCCTAACCCTAACCCTAACCCTAACCCTAACCCTAACCCTAACCCTAACCCTAACCCTAACCCTAACCCTAACCCTAACCCTAACCCTAACCCTAACCCTAACCCTAACCCTAACCCTAACCCTAACCCTAA
>NW_027183178.1:7500-32500 GCF_041146395.1 Eulemur rufifrons | reverse complement strand
TTAGAAAGCCTACAATCCTCCCATGCCATGCGTGAAAGGAGGCTCTACCACTGTGTCCTGCATGAAACCCACGGGCCCATACCCAGAGTATGATAGAGTGGGTTCCCGGGTACAATCCCAGCCCCCTGAACTCCCCCCGCCCGCCTAATGCAGACAGGGCCCGTGCGCTAAGCATAAACAATACCTTTAACAGATAACCCTAACCCTGAACATAACACCCAACCCTGTTCCTATTTCTCCCCTTAACACGTAAACCTCCCCGTGCGCCTAACTTTAACCTCTTATCCTAACGTTAATGCATAACCCATTTCCTGAGAACAACCCCTATCCCATAATTCTAACCCTATCTCCTAGTCATCACTGTGACACCTAATCCCTAACCCTAATTCTAAACCGCTAACCCTAACCGTAACCCTACCTACAACCCTAACACTGACAGTAACCCTTACTTCTAACCCCAACGCTATGCCTAACAAAAACCCTAACCCTTGACCCTAACCCTTCACCCTAACCCCTAAGCCTTACCCTAACCCTTAACCCTAATCCTAATCCTAACCATTAAACCTAACCCTAGCTCTTAAAGCTAACCCTAAACCTTACCCTCACGACTAGACCTAACCCTGACACTAACCTAACACCTAACCCTATCCAGAACCCCTAAAGCTAACCCTGAACCCTATCCCTTACCCTACCAGTAAACTTTAACCCTAAACCTAAGCCCAACCCGTAACCCTAATCCTATCCTTTTACCCTAAACCTAACCCCTATACCTCACCCTAACTCTAACCCCAATCCTAATTCTAACCATACCCCTTCATAAAACACTAACTCCTAACCGCTAACCCTAACACTAACCAAAAACCCTAATCACTAATCCCTAACCCTAACGCTTAACCTTTACCCTAAGAAGTAGGAGAGTCATATGTATAAACGGTTACATTCACGCAGAGAAAGAAACTGTTGGGTGGTGTATGTACGCATGTTAATCTATACTTTGGAGGAAGTTCGAGAGTCATATCTGGGGAAAATTGCAGTCACTTAGAGAAAACAACAATCGGGGGCCGTTTTGTAGATCTGCTAAATTCTATTTTGGAAGAAGAGTGAAATTCATATGTGGGAACGCTTATGTTCACTCAGAGAAATCAACGATAGGGCAGTGTTTCGTTGGGATGCTAAAGTGTAGTTTGGAAGAAGTTCGCGAGTCTTATATAAGAAAGCTTACAGTCACCTAGAGAAAGTAACTCTCGGCAGATTGTTTCTAAGCGTGCTAAACTCTAATTTGCATCAATTGTGAGAGTCAAACATGGGAACGCTTACATTGACTCAGAGAACGCAACGTTTGGGTGGTGGTTTGTAAGCATTCTAAACTGTATTTTGGAGGAAGTAGGAGAGTCATATATACGAATGCTTACATTCACGCAGAGAAAGCAACTCTGTGATCGTATTTTGTTGGCATGCTAAACTGTGGTTTGGAAGAAGTTCGAGAGCCTTATATAGGAAAGATTACAGTGACACAGAGAAAACAACTCTCTGTAGTTTGTTGGTAGGTCTACTAAACTGTAATTTGGATGATGTGTGAGAACGCTTGCATTCACTCAGAGAAAGAACTTTGTCGTGGTGGTTTGTAGGAATAACAACTGTAGTTCGAAGAAGTAGGAGAGTCATATATGAACGGTTACATTCACGCAGAGAAAGCAACTGTGGAGTGGCGTATGTAATCATCATAATCTGTAGTTTGGAGGAAGTTCGAGAGTCATATCTGGGGAAAATTAGAGTCATTTAGAGAAAGGAACAATCGGGGGCTGGTGTGTAGGTCTGCTAAATTCTATTTTGGAAAAAGAGTGAGAGTCATATATGGGAACGCTTATGTTGACTCAGAGAAATCAACGATGGGACGCTGTATTGTTGGCATGCTAAACTGTAGTTTGGAAGAAGTTCGAAAGTCTTATATAGGAAAGTTTACAGTCACCTAGAGAAAGCAACTCACAGGAGGTGGTTTGTAAGCCGCTAAACTCTAATTTGGATGAAGTGAAAGAGGCATACATGGATACGCTTCATTCACTCAGAGAAAGGTAAATTGGGGTGCCGGTTTGTAGGTATACTAACTCCAGTTTGGAAGAAGTACTAGAGTCATATATATGAACGCTTATATGGACGCAGAGAAAGCAACTATGGGGTGGTGTTTTGTAGGCCTGCTAAAATATAGTTTGGAAGAAGTTCGAAAGCAGACAGTCACTTAGAGAAAGCAACTCTTGGCGGTGGATTTTTAGGTCTGCTAAATTGTATTTTGAAAGAAGTACCAGAGTCATATATTCAAACGCTTACATTCATGCAGAGAAAGGAACTGTGGGGTGGTGTTTTCTAGGCGTGCTAAACTCTAGTTTGGACGAAGTTTGAGAATCACATATAAGAAAGCTTAGAGTCACTTAGAGAAAGCAAATCTCTGGGTGTGGAATGTAGGCGTGCTAAACTCTATTTTGGTTTAGATTGAGAGTCATATATGGAAAGGGTTACATTCACTCAGAGAAAGCAACGATGGTGTGGTGGTTTGTAGGCATACTAAACTCTAGTTTGGAAGAAGTAGGAAAATGATATATGGGAACGCTTACATTCATGCAGAGAAAGCAATTATGGGGTGGCTTTTTTGTACCCATGCTAATCTCTAGTTTGGAAGAAGTTATATAGGAAAGCGTACACTCATTTATAGAAACCAACTTTCGGGGGATGAAGGGTAGGCCTGCAAAACTCTACTTTGGAAGAAGTGGGAGAGTCATATTGGGGACCACGTACATTGACTCAGAGAAATCGAGGATGGGGTTGTGTTTTGTAGGCATACTAAACTCTAGTTTGGAGAAAGTACGAGAATCATATATAGGAACGCTTACATTCATGCAGAGAAAGCAACTATGGAGTGAGGTTTGTATGCCTACTAAACTATAGTTTGGAGGAAGTTTAGAATCTTATATAGCAAAGCTTACAGTCACCTAGAGAGAGCAACTCTTGGGAGATGATTTCTAAGCCTGATAATTTGCACCAACTCTTAAAGTCAAGTATGGGAAGGTTTACATCCACTCAGAACGCAAGGTTTGGGTTGCAGTTTGTGGCCTTAATTGTAGTTCGGAAGAAGTAGGAAAGTCATATATATGAACGGTTACATTCACGCAGACAAACCAGCTATGGAGTGATGTGTGTATGCCTACTAAACTATAGTTTGGAGGATGTTCGAGAGTCATAACTGGAAAGCTTACAGTCATTTAGAGAAAGAAACTCTCAGGGGGTGGTTCGTAGGCCTGCTAAACTCTATTTTCAAAGAAGTGTTAAAATCATATACAGGAACGCTTACATTCACTCAGAGAAAGCAACGTTGGGGTGGCCGTTTGTGAGCATACTAAACTCTACTTTGGAAGAGGTACAAGAGACATAAATACGAACGCTTACATTAACACAGAGAAAGCAAATACGGGGTGCTGTAGTGCAGGCATGCTAAACTATAGAATGGAAGAAGTTCGAAAGCTGACAGTCACTTAGAGAAAGCAACTCTTGGCGGGTGATTTTTTAAGTCTGCTAAATTGTATTTTGAAAGACGTGTCAGAGTCTTATATACAAACGCTTACATTCATGCGTAGAAAGAAACTATGGGGTGATGTGTTGTGGGGATGCTAAACTGCAGTTTGGAAGAAGTTCGAGAGTGTTATGTAGGATAGCTTACAGTCACCTAGAGAAAGCAACACTCAGGAGAGCTTTGCAAGCCTGCTAAACTCTAACAAGCAGCGATTGTGAGAGTCAAACATGGGAACGCTTACATTCACGGAGAGAACACAACGTTTGGGTGGTGGTTTGTAGGCATAATAACTGTAGTTCGGAAGAAGTAGGAGAGTCATATATGAACGGTTACATTCACGCAGAGAAAGCAACTCTTGGGTGGCGTATGTATGCATGCTAATCTGTAGTTTGGAGGAATTTCGAGAGTCATATCTGGGGAAAATTACAGTCACTTAGAGAAAGCAACCATCGGGGGCCATTTTGTAGATCTGCTAAATTCTATTTTGAAAGAAGAATGAGAGTCATATATGGGAACGCTTATGATCACGAAGAGAAATCAACTATGGGGCGGTGTTTTGTTGGCATGCTAAACTGTAGTTTGGAAGAAGTTCGCGAGTCTTACATAGGAAAGTTTACAGTCACCCACAGAAAGCAACTCTCGGGAGATTGTTTCTAAGCATGCTAAATTCTAGATTGCATCAATTGTGAGAGTCAAACATGGGAACGCTTACATTCACTCAGAGAACGCAACGTTTGGGTGGTGGTTTGTAAGCATTCTAAACTGTATTTTGGAGGAAGTAGGAGAGTCATATATACGAATGCTTACATTCACGCAGAGAAAGCAACTCTGTGATCGTATTTTGTTGGCATGCTAAACTGTGGTTTGGAAGAAGTTCGAGAGCCTTACATAGGAAAGATTACAGTGACACAGAGAAAAACAAATCTCTGTAGTTTGTTGGTAGGTCTGCTAAACTGTAATTTGGATGAAGTGTGAGAACGCTTGCATTCACTCACAGAAAGAACGTTGTCGTGATGGTTTGTAGGAATAAATGCTGTAGTTCAAAAGAAGTAGGAGAGTCATATATGAACGGTTACATTCACGCAGAGAAAGCAACTGTGGGGTGGTCTATGTAATCATAATCTAGTTTGGAGAAAGTTCGAGAGTCATATGTGGGAAAAATTAAAGTCACCTAGAGAATTGGAACCATCGGGTGTTGTGTAGGTCTGCTAAATTCTATTTTGGAAGAAGAGTGAGAGTCATATATGGGAACGCTTATGTTCACTCAGAGAAATCAACGATGGGGCACTGTATTGTTGGCATGCTAAACTGTAGTTTGGAAGAAGTTCGAGAGTCTTATATAGGAAAGTTTACAGTTACCTAGAGAAAGCAACTCACAGGAGGTGGTTTGTGGGCCGCTAAACTCTAATTTGGATGAAGTGAAAGAGGCATACATGGATACGCTTCATTCACTCAGAGAAAGGTAAATTTGGGTGCCGGTTTGTAGGTATACTAACTCCAGTTTGGAAGAAGTACGAGAGTCATATATATGAACGATTATATGGACGCAGAGAAAGCAACTATGGGGTGGTGTTTTGTAGGCATGATAAAATATAATTTGGAAGAAGTTCGAAAGCTGACAGTGACTTAGAGAAAGCAACTCTTGGCGGTTGATTTTGAGGTCTGCTAAATTGTATTTTGATAGAAGTACAAGAGTCATATATAAAATCGCTTATATTTATGCTGAGAAAGAAACTATGTGGTTATGTTTTGTTGGCGTGCTGAAATGTAGTTTCGAAGACGTTCGACAGTCTTTTATAGGAAAGCTTACAGTCCCCCAGAGGAAGCAACTTTCGAGAGATAGTTTGTAAGCCTGCTAAACTCTACTTTGCATCATTTGGAACAGTCATACTTGGGAACGCTAACATTCTCTGAGAGAACGCAACGTTTGGTTGGTTGTTTGTAAGCATACTAAACTGTATTTTGGAAGAAGTAGCAGAGTGATATATATGAGTGCTTACATTCACGCAGAGAGGGCAACTATGGGGTGGTGTTTTGTAGGCATGCAAATCTCTAGTTGCGAAGAAGTTAAGAGTAATAGGAAAGCTTACAGTCTCACAGAGAAAGCAACCCTTGGGGGCCGGTTTGTAGTTCTGCTAAATTCTATTTTGGATGAAGTGTGAATCATAAATGGGAACGCTAACATTCACTCAGAGAAAGCAAGGTTGCGGTGGTGATTTTTAGTCACACTAAACTGGAGTTTGGAGGAAGTACGAGAATAAAAGAATGCTTACATTCACTCAGAAAAAGCAACGTTGGGGAGGTGGTTGGTAGGTGTACTATACTTTGGAAGAAGTACGAGCGTGATGCATAGGAACGCTTACATTCACGCAAACTATGGGGTGGCCTTTTGTTGGCATGCTAAACTATGTCCCAAAGTCATATATAGGAAAGCTTATAGTGAGAGAAAGCAACTCTCGGGCGGTGTTTTGTAGGTCCGGCAAATTGCATTTTGAAAGCAGTCCGAGATTCATATAAGGGAAGGCCTATATCCACTCAGAGAAAGCAATGTTAGGCTGGTGGTTTGTAGGCATACTAAACTGTATTTTGGAACTCGTATGTATGACTCTCACACTTGATCCAAATTAGAGTTCACCAGGCCTATAAACCACATCCTGAGAGTTGCTTTCTCTAGGTGAATGTAAGCTTTCCTATGTAAAACTCTCGAACTTCTTCCAAACTAAAGTTTAGCATGCCAACAGTACACCACCGCATCGTTGCTTTCTCTGAGTGAACATAAGCATTCCCTTATATGAATCACTTTTTCCAAAATAGAATTTAGCAGACCTACAAACCAGTCCCCGATGGTTGATTTAGCTATGTGACTGTAATTTTCCCCAGCTATGACTCTCAAACTTCCTCCAAAGTATAGATTAACATGCGTACATACACCACCCAACAGTTTCTTTCTCTGCGTGAATGTAACTGTTCATATATATGACTCTCCTACTTCTTCCGACCTACAGTTATTATGCCTACAAACCACCACCCAAACGTTGTGTTCTCTCCGTGAATGTAAGCTTTCCCATATTTGACTCTCACAATTGCTGCTAATTAGTGTTTAGAGGCTTGCAAAGCTGTCCCGAGTGTTGTTTTCTCTAGGTGACTGTAGCTATCCTATATAACACTCTGGAAGTCCTTTCAAACTGCAGTTTAGCATGCCAACAGAACATCACCCCATAGTTTCTTTCTCTGCATAAATGTAAGCGTTTGTGTATATAACTCTTGTACGTCTTTCAAAATACAATTTAGCAGACCTAAAAATCACCCGCCAAGAGTTGCTTTCTCTAAGTGACTGTCAGCTTTCGAACTTCTTCCAATCTATAGTTTAGCATGCCTGCACTACAGCACCCCGTATTTGCTTTCTCTGTGTTAATGTAAGCGTTCCTATGTATGTCTCTCGTACCTCTTCCAAAGTAGAGTTTAGTATGCTCAAAAACGGCCACCCCAACGTTGCTTTCTCTGAGTGAATGTAAGCGTTCCTGTATATGATTCGAACACTTCATTGAAAATAGAGTTTAGCAGGCCTACGAACCACCCCCAGAGAGTTGCTTTCTCTAAATGACTGTAAGCTTTCCAGATATGACTCTCGAACATCCTCCAATCTATCGTTTAGTAGGCATACAAACATCACTCCATAGTTGCTTTCTCTGCATGAATGTAAGCGTTCCTATAAATGATTCTCGTCCTTCTTCCAAACTAGAGTTTAGTATGCCTAGAAACCACAACCCCGTCGTTGATTTCTCCGAGTGAATATACCCAGTCCCCCATATGACTCTCCCCCTTCTTCCAAAGTAGAGTTTTGCAGGCCTACAAATCATCCCTCGAAAGTTGGTTTCTATAAATGACGGTACGCTTTCCTATATATTACTCTTTAACTTCTTGCAAAATAGAGATTTGCATGGCTACAAAAAAGCCACCCCATAATTGCTTTCTCTGCATGAATGTAAGCGTTCCCATATATCATTCTCCTACTTCTTCCAAACTAGAGTTCAGTATGCCTACAAACCACCACACCATCGTTGCTTTCTCTGAGTGAATGTAAGCCTTCCCATATATGACTCTCACTCTGAAACCAAAATAGAGTTTGGCACACCTACATTCCACACCCAGAGATTTGCTTTAAGCGACTCTAAGCTTTCTTATATGTGATTGTCAAACTTCGTCCAAACTAGAGTTTAGCATGCCTAGAAACCACCCCACAGTTGCTTTCTCTGCATGAATGTAAGCGTTCATATACATGACTCTCGTACTTCCTCCAAAATACAGTTTAGAATGCCTACAAACCACCACCCAAACGTTGCGTTCTCTGAATGAATGAAAGCATTCCCATGTTTGACTCTCACAATTGATGCAAAGTAGAGTTTAGCAGGCCAAGAAAGGCTCTCCCGAGAGTTGCTTTCTCTAGGTGACTGTAAGCTTTCCTAAATAAGACTCTCCAACTTCTTCCAAACTACAGGTTAACATGCCCACAAAACATCACCCCATGGTTTTTTCTTTGCATGAATATAAGCATTAGTATATATGACTCTGGTACTTCTTTCAAAATACAATTTAGCAGACCTAAAAATCACCCACCAAGAGTTGCTTTCTCTAAATGACTGTTCAGGTTTGGAACTTCTTCCAAACTATAGCATGCTTACAAAACACCACCACGTAGTTGCTTTCTCTGTGTGAATGTAAGCGTTCCCAAATATCATTCTCGTACTTCTTCCAAACTATTTAGTATGCCTACAAAAACCACCCCAGTGTTGTTTCTCTGAGGGAATGTAAGCGGTCCCATGTTTGACTCTCACACTTCATCCAAATTAGAGTTTAGCATGTGTACAAAAAAATCTCCCGAGAGTTGCTTTCCCTGGGTGACGGCAATCTTTCCTGTATAAGGTTCTCCAACTTCTTCCAAACTACAGTTTAGCATGCCTACAAAACCTGACGCCATAAGTGCTTTCTCTGTGTGAATGTAAGTGTTCCTATATAGGACTCTCGTACTTCTTCCAAACTACAGTTTAGTATGCCCTACAAACCACCACCCAAACGTTGTTTTCTCTGAGTGAATGTAAGCGTTCCCATATATGACTCTCACATTTCAACCAAAATAACTCTATTTCAACCAAAATAACTCTACATTCCACACCCAGAGAGTTGCTTTCTCTACGTGACTGTAAACTTTCCTATATATGACTCTCAAACTTCGTCCAAACTAGAGTTTTGCAAGCCTACAAAACACCACCCCATAGTTGCATTCGGTGCCGGAATGTAAGCGGTTCTACATGTGATTCTCTTGCTTCTTCTAGGAACCACAACCACAACGTTGCTTTCACTGAGTTCCCATATATTATTCTAACACTTCATTGAAAATAGAGTTCAGCAGGCCTACGAAACACCCCCTAGGGTTGCTTTCTCTAAGTGACTGTAAGCTTCCCAGATATGGCTCTCGAACTTCCTCCAAACTATATTTTAGTAGGCATACAAACATCACTCCATAGTTGCTTTCTCTGCGTGAAGGTAAGCTTTCCTATATACGATTCTCGTACTTCTTCCAAACTAGAGTTGACTATGCCTACAAATCACAATCCCATCGTTGATTTCTCTGAGTGAATGCACGCGGTCCCCAATATGACTCTCTCCCACTTCCAAACTGGAGTTTTGCAGGTGTACAAAACATCCCCCGAGAGTTGGTTTCTATGACTGTACCCTTTCCTATATATTACTCCTTAACTTCTTCCAAACTAGAGATTAGCATGGCTACAAAAACGCCACCCCATAATTGCTTTCTCTACGCGAATGTAAGCGTTCCCATATATCATTCTCCTACTTCTTCCAAACTAGAGTTTAGTATGCCTACAAACCACCACGCCGTCGTTGCTTTCTCTGAGGGAATGTAAGCCTTCCCATATATGACTCTCACTCTTAAACCAAAATAGAGTTTAGCAGGCCTACATTCCACACCCAGAGATTTGCTTTCTCTAAGTGACTCTAAGCTTTCTTATATGTGATTCTCAAACTTCGTCCAAACTAGAGTTTAGCATGCCTATAAAACACCACCCCATAGTTACTTTCAGTGCGTCAAAATGTATGTGCTCCTATATGTGATTCTCGTGCTTCTTCCAAACTGCAGTTTAGTAAGCCTACAAACAACCCCATCGTTGCTTTCTCTGAGTGAATGTAAGCCTTCTCATATATGACTCTCACACTTCAACCAAAACAGGGTTTTGCAGGCCTACAAACCACCCGCCAAGACTTGCTTTTTCAAAGTGACTGTTACCTTTCCTATATAGGACTCTGGAACTTCTCCCAAGCTAGACTTTAACATGTCTACCTGACACTACTCCGTAGTTGCTCTCGCTGTGTGAATGTAAGCGTTCCTATATATGAGTCTTGTACCTCTTCTTAACTAACATCTGGCATGCCAAAATAACACTCCCCCATAGTTGCTTTCTTTGAGTCAATGTAAACATTCCTATATATGTCTCTCGCACTTCTTCCAAACTAGAGTTGAATAAGTCTACAAACCAATCCCCGACAGCTGTTTTCTCTGAACGAATTTAAGCGTTCCTATATATGACTATGGCACTTCCTCCAAACTAGAGTTTAGAAAGCCTACACTCCACCCCTGTTCGTTGCTTTCTCTAAGTTACTGTATGCTTTCCTATACATGGCTCTCGAAATTTTCCAAACTAGAGTTAGCATGCCTACTATACACCTACACATAATTGCTTTGTCTGAGTGAATATAAGCCTTCCTATATATGACTGTCGCACTTTTTCCAAATTAGAGTGTAGCCAGCCTGGAAAGCACCCCTTATAGTTGCTTTCATTGAGTGAATGTTAACATTCCTATGTATGACTCTCGCAACTTTTCCAATCTAAGATTTTAGCAATGCTACAAATCCCCCGCCGAGAGTTCCTATACATAACTGTCCTCTTTTTCCAAGCTAGAGTTTAGGAAGCCTAGAATCCGTCCCCCCGTAGACGCTTTATGTGAACGTAAGCGTTCTATATATGACTCTCGCCTTCCTCCAAACTAGAGCTTAGCAAGCCTACAAACCAACTCCCTATAATTGCTTTCTCTGAATGAATGATATCGTTCCTATATAAGACTCTCGAACTTCTTCCAAACCAGAGTTTAACAAGCCAAAAAAGCACCCCCCATAGATGCTTCCTCTAACTCAAAGCTAATATTCCTATATATGATTCAGCTTCTTCATCCAAACTAGAGTAAGGCAAGCCTACAAATCACACATCAATAGTTGCTTTCTATAAGTAAATGTAAGCATCCCTATATATGACTATAGCAATTCTTCCAAACTGGAGTTTAGCAAGCCTACAGACCCCAGGACTCCACTCCATAGTACCCTGGGCATTGGCGCCTGCCTGTCATGCAGGACATAGGGGCGGACGCTCATCTCAGACACGGCATTGGTGGATTGTAGGCTTTTTTAAGTTTTTGAATTGAAGAACTCTGAGAATTGGAATTCGGTTTAGGGTAAGGTTAGGTGTTAGGGACTAGGATTAGATTTAGGGGTTAGGGTTTTAGGTTAGAATTAGGGTTAGGATTACTGTTAGGGTTAGAGATTAGGATTATGTTTAGTGGTTGGGTTTAGGTTTAGGGTGAGAGGCAAGAGTAAGGGTCAGGGATTAGGGTTACTGTTAGGAGTTAGATTCAGGGCTTACGAAGGGTTTGGTTTAGTGATAGGGTTAGGGCTTACGTTTAACGGTGTGTGTTAGGGCACGGGCCCCGTCTAATGTACGGGGCACTGTGGGTGTGGAGCAAGGCTGCGTCCCCACTTCATCTTACCCTTGGTGTTGGGCTTCAACTGTCACGCAGGACAAAGGCAGAGGCTCATGAAACGCATGGTTAGGATTAAGGTTTAAGGTTAGGGTCACGGTTGAGGGTTAGGGTGAGGGTTAACAGTTAGAGTTAGGGTAAGGGGGTTAGGGATAGGGTTAGGGTTAAGGGTTAGGTTTATGGTTCAGGTTTAAGGTTAGCGTTAGAGGGTAGGGTTAGTGTAACTGTAGGTCAGTGTTGCGGTTAGATCTCTAGGCATTCGGGTAAAGGTCAGGGTTAGGGTTAAGAGTTAGGGTTAAGTTTAATGGTTAAGGATTGGGATTAGGGTTGAGGGTTAGGGTTAAGATTATGGGTAATGACTCAGGATCAAAGGTTAGGGTTATTTTTAGGCGTAGGGTTAGCGTAAGGGGTTAGGGTTAATGTTAGTGTTGTTGGTAGGGTTAAGGTTAGGGTTGGCGTTTCAGAATTAGGGATTAGGTGTTATGGTTATGGCTAGGAGTTAGCGTTAGATTTATGGTATAGGTCTTGTTCTCAGGGTGTCATGCATTAACGTTAAGATAAGGGGTTAAAGTTAGGGTTACGGTGAGCTTTACCTGTTAAGGTGAGCAGTAGGATCAGGGTTAGGTGTTATGTTCTGGGTTAGGGTTATGGGTGAGGGGTAGGGTTTATCCTTAGGGCACGGGCCCTGTATGCACTAGGAGGCGAAGTTAGGGGTCTGTGATGGTCGCTGGGAACCCACTCTATCGCACGCAGTGTATGGGCCTCTGGGTTTCATGCAGGACACTGTGGCAGAGCCGGCTTTCATGCATGGCTTAGTAGGATTGTAGGCTTTCAAAACTCTGAGAAAGCAAGAAGTCTGAGAATTAGATTTCGGGTTAGGATTACGGCACGGTTTAGGGATGAAGATTAGTGGTTAGGGTGAGGGCTTAGGGTTAGGGGTTAGGGTTAGGGTTAGTGTTGCTGGTAGGGTGAAGGTTAGGTTTGACGTTTTAGAATTAGGGATGAGGTGTTACGGTTATGACTATGGTTTAGGATTAGAATTACGGGATAGGGCTTCTTCTCAAGGTGTTATGCATTGACGTTAAGTTAAGGGGCTAAGTTAGGGTTACGGGGACGTTTATGTTTTAAGGTGAGCAATAGGATCAGGGTTAGGTGTTATGTTCAGGGTGAGGGTTATCTGTTAGGGGTAGTGTTTATACTTAGCGTACGGGCCCTGTCTGCACTGGGCGGGGTGCTGGGGTTAGGGGGATGGGATTGTCCCCGGGAACACACTCTATCGTACGCTGGGTATGGGCTCCTGGCTTTCATGCAGGACACAGTGGCAGAGCCCCCTTTTACTCATGGCATGGGAGGATTGTAGGCTTTCTAAACTCTGAGAAAGCAAGAACTCTGAGAATTAGATTTAGGGGTAGGATTCTGGTAATGTTTAGGGATGAAGATTAGTGTCAGGGTGGGGTCTTGGGTTAGGGGTTGGGGTTAAAGGTTAGTGTTAGGTTTAACAGTTACAGTTAGGTTTACGGTTAAGTCTCAGGGTTCGGGTTAAGGTTTGGGTTTAGCGTTTGGCACAGGGGTAGGCTTCAGTGTTAGCTTCATGGTTAAAGATTAGGAGTAGGGTTAGTGTGAGGGTTAAGGGTAAGGGTCAAGATTAAGGGTTCAGGTTGGGGTTAGGCTTAGGTTTAGGGTTAGGGGTCAAGGGTCAGGTTTAGGGTTAAGTGTTGGGCTTAGGGTTGGGGTTTAGTGTTAAGTTTATCGTTAAGGATTAGGGTTAGGGTCAGGGTTAAATGCTTGGGTGCGGGTAATGGTTAGGGTCAGGGTTAAGGTTTATGGATAGGGTTAGTGTTAAGGGTTTACGGGTAGGTTTAGGGTTCAGGGTTAGAGTTAGCATTAGGGCTTAAGGTTAGGATTAGGTGGTAGGTTAGATTTTAGGGTTAGATCTAGGCGTTAGAGTAAGGGTTAAGAGATAGGGTTAGGTTTAATGCTTAGGATTAGGGTTAGGGTTTGGGGTTAAAGTAAGTGTTAGGGGTTAGGTTTAAGGATCCAAGTTTAGGGTTATTTTTAGCTGCAGTGTTAGGGTTAGGGATAAGGGATAAGGTTGGCGTGAGGGTTTTCCTTACTGTTAGGGTTAAGGGTCAGGCTTAGATTAAAGGTTAAGGTTAGGGTCAGCGTTAAGGGTTAGGGTGAGGGTTAACGGTTACGGTAAAGGTTAAGCGTTAGTGTTAGGGATTAGCGATTAGGGTTTTTGGTAAGTGTTAGGGTTAGGAGTTAGTGTTTTATGAAGGGGTATGGTTAGAATTAGGATTGGGGTTAGTGTTAGGGTTTGGTTTAGGAGTTAGGTTTAGGGTAAAAGGATAGGATTAGCGTTAAGGGTTGGGCTCAGGTTTAGGGTTAAAGTTTAGTGTTAGGGTTAATGTTTAGTGTTATGGTCCAGTTTAAGTGTTAGGGTGAGGGTTAACGGTTAGGGTTAGGCTTAGAGGTTGGGGATATAGTGAGGGTTCAGTGTTAGGGTTAGGTTTAGGGTTCAGGGTTAAGGTTAGCTGTAGGGGTTATGGTTAGGTTTAGGTGTTAGGTTAGTGTCAGGGTTAGGTCTAGTCGTGAGGGTAAGGTTTAGGGTTAGCTTTAAGAGCTAGGGTTAGGTTGAATGGATAGGATTAGGATTAGGGTTAAAGGTTAGGGTAAGGCTTAGGGGTTAGGGTGAAGGGTTAAGGGTTTTTGTTAGGCATAGCGTTGGGGTTAGAAGTAAGGGTTACTGTCAGTGTTAGGGTTGTAGGCAGGGTTACAGTTAGAGTTAGCGGTTTAGAATTAGGGTTAGGGATTAGGTGTTACAGTGACGACTAGGAGATAGGGTTAGAATTATGGGATAGGGGTTGTTCTCAGGGAATGGGTTATGCACTAACGTTAGGATAAGAGGTTAAAGTTAGGCTCACGGTGAGGTTTACGTGTTAAGGGGAGAAATAGGAACAGGGTTAGGTGTTATGTTCACGGTGAGGGATATCTGTTACAGGTATTGTTTATGCTTAGCGCACGGGCCCTGTCTGCCTTAGGCGGGGGTGGGGGGAGGTTAGGGGACTGGGATTGTCACCAGGATCCCACTGTATCGTACTCTGGGTATGGGCCCGTGGGTTTGATGCAGGACACAGTGGTAGAGCCTCCTTTCACGCATGGCATGGGAGGATTGCAGGCTTTCTAAACTCTAAGAAAGCAAGAAGTCTGAGAATTAGATTTAGGGTTAGGATTCTGGTTAGGGTTAAGGATGAAGTTTAGTGTTAGGGTGAGGGCTTAGGGTTAGGGATTAGGGTTAGGGTTAAAGGTTACTCTTAGGTTTAACGGTTACAGTTCGGTTTAGGGTTGAGGTTTACGGTTAGGGTTAAGATGAGGGGTTAGGGTTTGGTATAGGGTTAGGGTTAGGTACAGGGTTAGGGTTAAGTGTTAGGTTTACGGTAGAAGATTAGGATTAGGGTTAGGATTAAAGGTTAGCGTGAGAGTTAACGGTTAGGGTTAAGGTTAAGAGTTAGGGTTAGGGTTTAGGTTTAGGGTTAAGGGTTAGGGTTAGCTTTAGGGTTCGAGTTATGTGTTAGGGTTTGTGTTAGAGGTTAGGGTTAGGTTTACTGTCCACGGTTAGGGTTACGTTTAGGGGTTAGCATTAGGGTTAAGGATTAGGTTTAGGGTAAGGGTTTAGAGTTAGTGTTGGGCTTTAGGCTCGGGGCTTAGGTTCAGGGTCAGGGGTTAGGGTTGGTGGTAGGGCTTAGATTTATCGGTCAGTTTAAGGGCACAGGACCTGGTTAATCTACGGTGAGAGGGGTGCGGTCGGAGTCATCACGAAAGCACAACATCATTCCCTGGGCCCTGGGACAAGATCTACATGCAGGACTCAGGCGGAGCCTCATCTCACACATGGCATGGCTGTATTGTAGGCTTGCTTCACTCGGGAATGGAAGTAGTGTGAGAATTAGGGTTAGGGTTGGGGTTAGGGGTTTCGAGTTAGGGGTTAGGCTTGGAGTCAGGGTTAGGTGCTAGGGATTAGTGGTTAGGGTTAGAGTTAGTGTTACGGGTTAGGTGTTAACTCTGGTTTAGGGGGCCAGGGTAAGGTTTAGGTTTGGAGTTAGCGTTAGGGTTAGGCGTTAGGGTTAAGGGATAGGGTTAGGGTTAAGGGTTAGGCTTAGGGTAAGGGTTCAGGTTTAGGGTTAGGGTCACGGTTAAGGGTTAGGGTGAGGGTTAACCGTTAGGGATAGGGTTAGGGGGTTAGGGATAGGATTAGGGTTAAGGGTTAGGTTTATGGTTCAGGTTTAAGGTTAACATTAGGGGGTTAGGGTTAGTGTTAACTGTAAGTCAGTGTTAGGGTTAGATCTCTAGGCATTAAGGTAAAGGTTAGGTTTAAGGTTAAGTGTTAGGGTTATGTTTAATGGTTAGGCTTGGGATTAGGGTTAAGTGTTAGGGTTAAGGTTAGGGGTTATGACTAAGGATCAACGGTTAGGGTTATTTTTATGCGTAGGGTTAGGGTAAGGTGTTAGGGTTAGTGTTAGTGTTGTTGGTAGGGTTAAGGTTAGGGTTGGCGTTTCAGAATTCGGGATCAGGTGTTATGGTTATGGCTAGGAGTTAGCGTTAGAATTACAGTATAGTGCTTTTTCTCAGGGTGTCATGCATTAACGTTAAGATAAGGTGTTAAAGTTAGGGTTATGGTGAGCTTTACCTCTTAAGGTGAGCAGTATGATCAGGGTTAGGTGTTATGTTCTGGGTTAGTCTTATGGGTGAGGGGTAGGGTTTATGCTCTGGGCACGGGCCCTGTATGCACTAGGAGGCAAAGATAGGGGTCTGTGATGGTCGCTGGTAACCTACTCTATCGTATGCAGTGTATGGGCCTCTGGTTTCCTGCAGGACACTGTCGCAGAGCGGGCTTTCATGCATGGCTTAGTAGGATTGTAGGCTTTCAAAACTCTGAGAAAGCAAGAAGTCTGAGAATTAGATTTCGGGTTAGGATTACGGCACGGTTTAGGGATGAAGATTAGTGTTAGGGTGAGGGCTTAGGGTTAGGGTTAGGGTTAGGGTTGATGGTAGGTTGAAGTTTAGGGTTGGCACTTTAGAATATGGATGAGGTGTTATGGTTATGGCTAGGGGTTAGGATTAGAATTATGGGATAGGGCTTTTTCTTTGGGTGCTATGCATTAACGTTAACATAAGGGGATAAATTAGTGTTATGGTTAGGTTTATGTTTTAAGGTGAGCAACAGGATCAGGGTTAGGTTTTATGTTTGGAGTTAGGGTTATCTGTTAGGGATAGTGTTTTTGCTTAGCGCACGGGCCCTGTCTTCACCAGGAGGGGGGGGGGTTAGGGACTAGGATTGCCACTGGGAACCCGCTCTATCATGCGCTAGTTATGGGCCCCCGGGTTTCTTGCAGGACACAGTGGCAGAGCCTCCTTTTACTCATGACATGGGAGAATTGTAGGCTTTCTAAACTCTGAGAAAGCAAGAAGTCTGAGAATTAGATTTAGGGGTAGGTTTATGGTAATGTTTAGGGATGAAGGTTAGTGTTAGGGTGCGTTCTGAAGGTCAGCAGTTAGGGTTAAAGGTTAGTGTTAGGTTTAACCGTTACAGTCAGGTTTATGGTTATGTTTTAGGGTTAGGGTTAAGGTTAAGGTTTAGCGTTTGGTACAGTGTTAGGCTTAAGTTTTAGCTTTAGGGTTAAAGATTAGGATTAGGGTTAGGGTTAAGGGCTAGTGTGAGGGTTAATGATAAGGATCAAGACTAAGGGCTAGGGTTTTTGTTAGTGTTAGGAATAAGTCTTCGTGTAGGCTTTAGGGTTAGCGTTAAGTGTTATGGTTAGGGTTAGGTTTAGGGTTCATGGTTAGTGTTATGTTTATGGGTTAGTGTTAGGGTTAGGGATTAGGTTTAGGGTAAGGTTTTAGAGTTCGTGTTCAGCGTTACGGTCGGAGCTTATGTTTACGGTTAGGGGTTAGTGTTAGTGTTAGGGCTGAGATTTAGCTTTTAGTTTAAGGGCACAGGACCTGTTTTATTTACGGTGAGAAGGGTGCTGTCGGAGTCTCCACGAAAGCACAAAATCGTTCCCTGATCCTTGGGAAAGGACCTACATGCAGGACTCAGGTGGAGCCTCATCTCACGCATAGTATAGCTGTATTGTAGGCTTGCTTCACTCTGAGAATGGAAGTAGTGTGAGAATCAGGGTTAGGGTTTGGGTTAGGGGTTTGGAGTTTGGGATTATGGTTCGAGTCAGGGTTAGGTCCTAGGGATTAGGAGTTAGGGTTAGTGTTAGGGATAGGGGTTAGTTGTTGGGTTTGGGTTAGGGTGCTAGGGTTAGGTTTAGGGTTGGGGTTAATATTAGGGTTAGCGTTTAGGGTTAAAGGATAGGATTATGGTTAAGGGTTTGGCTTAGGGTTAGGGTTAAGGGTTAGTGTTAAGGTTTAGGGTTAAGTTCAGGGTTACGTGTTAGGGTGAGGGTTAACAGTTAGGGTTATGGTTAGGGTCTTAGGGGTAGGGTTAGGGTTAGAGTTAGGGGTTAGGATTAAGGGTGAAGTGTTAGGGTTATTTTTAGGCATAGTTTTAAAGTTAGGGGCTAGGGTAATGTTTGGTTTGATGGTAGGTTTAAGGTTAGGGTTAGCAGTTTAGAATTCGCATTAGGGATTAGGTGTTATGGTTATGGCTTGGAGTTAGGGTTAGAATTCAGAGATAGGAGTTGTTCTCAGGGTAAGTGTTATGCATTAACGTTATGATAAGGGGTTAAATTTAGGGTTATGGTGAGATTTACATTTTAAGGTGAGCAATGGGATCAGGGTCAGGTGTTATGTTCAGGGTTATGGTTAGGGGTGAGGGGTAGGGTTTATGCTTACGACTCGGGCCCTGTCTGCACTAGGCAGGGGGGGAGGGGTTTGGGGTTGCGATTGTCGTCGGGAACCCACTCTAGTGTATGCTGAGTATGGGCACTGGGGTTTCCGGCAGGACACAGTGGTAGAGCCTCCTTTTATTCATGGCATGGGAGGATTGTAGGCTTTCTAACGCTGAGAAAGCAAGAAGTCTGATAATTAGATTTAGGGTTAGGATTATAGTTAGGGTTAGGAATGAGGTTAGTGCTAGGGTGAGGGATTAGGGCTAGGGATTATGGGTAGAGTAAAGGTTAAATGTTAGAGTTAGGTTTAACGGTTACAGTTAGGTTTAGGGTTACGTTTTAGGGTGAGGGTTATGGTTAGGGGTTAGGGTTTGGTACAGGGTTAGGGTTAAGTGTTAGGTTTAGGGTTAAAGATTAGAATTCGGATTAGGGTTGACGGTTAGTGTGAGTGTTAACGGTTAGGTTTGTGTTTAAGGGTTAGGGTTAGGGTTTAGGGCTAGTGTTAAGCGTTCGTGTTAGATTTAGGGTTAGAGTAAAGTGTTATGGTTAGGGTTATGGGTTAGCATTAGGGTTAAAGGTTAAGGGTTAGGTTTATTTTCAGGCACAGGGTTAGGATTAGGTGTTAGGGTTAGTGTTACCGTTAAGGTTTTTTGTAGGCTTAAGGTTAGGTTTAGCAGTTTAGAATTAGGGTTAGGGATTAGGTGTTATGGTTATGGTAAGGAGTTAGGGTTAGAATTATGGCATAGGGGTTGGTCTCAGGGTCAGTTTTATGCTTAAAGTTAGGGTAAGCGGTTAAAGTTAGTGTTACGGTGAGCTTTACGTGTTAAGGTGAGCAATAGGATCAGGGTTAGGTTTTATGTTCAGGGTTAGGGTTATGGGTGAGGGGTAGAGTTTATACTTAGGGTTAGGGTTAGGGTTAGGGTTTAGGCTTAAGGATCAAGGGTTAGGGTTAGGGTTAGTGTTAGGGCTGTTGGTAGGGTTAAATTTAGGGTTAGCAGCTTACAATTAGGTATTAGGTTTTACAGTTATGAATAAGAGTTAGGGTTAGAATTATGGGATAGGTGTTGTCCTCAGGGTAAGTATTATTCATTAACGTTAGGATAAGGGGTTAGGGTTAGGGTTATGGTGAGTTTTACATGTTAAGGTGAGCAATAGGATCAGGGTCAGATGTTATGATCAGGGTTATGGTTATGGGTTAGGGGCAGTGTTTATGCTTAGGGCACAGGCCCTGTCTTCACTAGGTGGGGGGGCTCGGAGGCTGGGATTGTCACCAGGAACCCACTCTATCGTATGCTGGGTATGGGCCTCTGGGTTTCATGCAGGGCACAGTGGCAGAGCCTCCTTTCATGCATGGCATGGGAGGATTGTAGGCTTTCTAAACTCTGAGAAAGCAAGAAGTCTCAGAATTAGATTTAGGGTTAGGATTACGGTTAGGGTTAGGGATGAAGTTTAGTGTTAGGGAGAGGGCTTAGTGTTAGGGATTAGGGTTTGGTACAGGGTTAGGGTTAAGTGTTCGGCTTAGGGGTAAAGATTAGGATTAGTGTTAGGTTTAAGGGTTAGCTGAGGGTTAACGGTTAGGGTTAAGGTGAAGGGTTAGGGTTAGGGTTTAGGGTTAGGATTAGGGGTTCGTGTTAGGTTTAGGGTTACACTTAAGTGTTAGGGTTTAGGTTCAGGTTTAGGGTTCATGGTTAAGGTTATGTTTAGGGGTTAGGTTTAGGGGTTAGGTTTGGTGTAAGGGTATAGTGTTAGTGAAGGGAGTTTGGGTCAGGGTTTCTGTTTAGGGTAGGGGTTAGTGTTAGGACTTAGATTTAGCGATTAGTTTAAGGTCAGAGGACCTGTTTAATCTATGGTGAGAAGGGTGTGGAATCGGTCGCTGAGACACCACAGCATTGTACCCTGGGCCTTGGGCTCAGACGTACATGCAGGAATCAGGGGGAGCCTGTTCTCATGCATGGCATGGTTGTATTGTAGGCTTGGTTAACTCTTAGAATGGAAGAAGTGTGAGAATTAGGGTTATGGTTAGGGTTAGGGATTTGGGTTTAGGAGAGAGTGTTCAAATGAGGGTTAGGGGTTAGGCATTAGGGGTTAGGATTAGTGTTAGGGTTAGGGGTTGGGGTGAGGGTTGGGTTAGGGGCTAGGGTTAGGTTTAGGGTTGGGGTTAGTGTTAGCGTTCGAGTTAGGGATTAGAGTTAGGGTTAAGGGATAGGATTAGGGTTAAGAGTTTGGCTTAGGGTTCAGGTTAAGGGTTAGGGTTATGGTTAAAGATTAGTGTTAGTTTAAACAGTTACAGTTAGGTTTAGGGTTAAATTTTAGGGTGAGGGCTTTTTAAACTCTGAGAGAGGAAGACGTCTGAGATTAAGATTTAGGGATAGGATTATGGTTAGGATTAGGGATGACGATTAGTGTTAGGGTGAGGGCTTAGGGTTAAGGGTTAGGGATAGAGTTAGGGTTAAGGTTAGTGTTAGTTTTAACGGTTAAAGTTAGGTTTAGGGTTAAGGTTTATTGTCAGGGTTAAGGTCAGGGGTTACGGTTTCGTACAGGGTAAGAGTTAAGTGTTAGGTTTAGGGTTAAAGATTAGCATTATGGTTAGTGTTAAAGGTTAGTGTGAGGGTAAAAGTTTAGGGTTAAGTTTAAGGGCTAGGGTTAGGGGTTAGTGTTAGGGTTAAGGGGTCTTGTTAGGTTTAGGGTTACAGTTAAGTGTTATGGTTAGTGTTAGGGGTTACGGTTAGGCTTAGGGTTCATGGTTAGTGTAACATTTAGGGGTTAGGGCTAGGGTTAAATGATAGTGTTAGAGTTAAGGCTTAGGCTTTGGGTAAAGGTTTAGGGATAGGTTTACGGGTTAGGGTTAGTGTCAGGGTTAAATGTTAGGGTGAGAGTTAACAGTTATGGTTAGGGTTATTGGTTAGGGGTTGTGTTTATGCTTAGGGCACGTGCCTTGTCTGCACTAGGCGGAGAGGTTAGGGGGCTAGCATATTCGCCGGGAAATCACTCTATCGTATGCTGGGTATTGGCCCCTGGACACAGTGGCAGGGCCTCCTTTCACACATGGCATGGGAGGATTATAGGCTTTCTAAACTCTGAGAAAGAAAAAGTCTGAGAATTAGATTTAGGGTTAGGATTATGGTTAGAATTAGGGATGAAGTTTAGTGTTAAGGTGATGCCTTAGGGTTAGGGGTTAGGTTTAGGGTCAGAGTTAAAGGTCAGTGTTAGGTTTAACAGTTACAGTTAGGTTTCGCGTTAAGGTTTAGTGTTAGGGTTCAGTTTAGGGGATAGGTTTTGGTACAGGTTAAGGTTTAAGTGTTAAGTTTAGAGTTAAAGATTACAATTAGGGTTAGGTTTAAAGGTAAGTGTGAGGATTAACGGTTAGGGTTAAGCATGAGGGTTAGGGATTAGGTTTAGTGTTAAGGGTTTATGTTAGTTTAGGGTTAGAGTTAAGTGTTATGGTTAGGGTTAGGGGTTAGGGTTAGATATAGGGTGCATGGTTAGGGTTACGTTTAGGGGTTAGGGTTACGGGTTAGGTTTAGGGTGAGTGTTTGGTGTTAGTGTTGGGCATTAGGATAAGGGCTTAGGTTTAGGGTTAGCGTTTAGGTTTAGTGTTAGGGCTTAGATTTAGCGGTTAGTTTAAGGGCACAGGACCTGTTTAATCTATGGTGAGAAGGGTGTAGAATTGGTCCCCTTGACACCACACCATCGTACCTGGGCCTTGGGCCCAGACCTACATGCAGGACTCAGGCGGAGCCTCTTCTCACTCATGGCATGGCTCTATTGTAGGCTTGGTGAACTCTGAAAATGGAGGAAGTGTGAGAATTAGGGTTATGGTTATGGTTAATTGTTTGGGGTTAGGGGTTAGGGTTCGAGTGTGGTTCAGGGGTTAGAAATTAGGAGTTAGTGTTAGTGTTAGGGTTAGGGGTTAGGGGTTAGTGTTGGTTTAGGGGCTAGGGTTAGATTCAGAGTTAGGGTTAGTGTTAGGGTTAGGGTTAGGGATTATGGTTAGGGTTAGGAATTAGGGTTAGGGTTAGGCTTAAGGGATAGGATTAGGGTAAAGGGTTAAGGCTTAGGGTTAGCATTAGGGATTAGGGTTAGGGTTAAATGTTAGGGTTTTGGTCTGATTTAAGGGTTAGGGTGAGCGTTAACAGTTAGGGTTAAGGTTAATTGTTAGGATTGGGGTTAGGCTTAAGGATTCGTATTAGGGTTAGGGTATAAGGGTGAGACTTAAGTCTTATGGTTAGGGACAGGGCTTTTGGTTAGGGATAAGGGTTAGGAGTTAGGGTTACTTTTAGGCATAGGGTAGGATTAGGGGTGAGGGTTAGGGTTAGGGTTAGTGTTAGGGTTGTTGGTAGTGTTAAGGTTAGGGTTAGCAGTTTAGAATTAGGGTTAGGGATTAGGTTTTATGGTTATGGCTAAGATTTAGGGTTAGAATTATGGGATAGGCGTTGTTCTCAGTGTAAGTGTTATGCATTAACTTTAGGAGATGCGGTTAAAGTTAGGGTTACAGTGTGGTCTACATGATAAGGTGAGCAGTAGGATCAGGGTTAGGTGTTACGTTCAAGGTTAGGGTTATATGTTAGGCGTACTTTTTATGCTTAGGGCACGGGCCCTGTCTGCACTAGGCGGGAGGATTAGGGGTCTAGGATTGTGGCCGAGAACTTTCTCTATCGTACACTGGGTATGGGTCCCTGGGTTTCATGCAGGACACAGTGGCAGAGCCTCTTTTCACGCATGGCATGGGAGGATTGTAGGCTTTCTAAACTCTGAGAAAGCAAGAAGTCTGAGAATTAGATTTAGGGATAGGATTATGGTTAGTGTTAAGGATAAAGTTTAGCATTAGGGTGAGGGCTTAGGGTTAGGGGTTAGAGTTACGGTCAGGGTTAAAGGTTAGTGTTAGGTTTAATGGTTACAGTTAGCTTTAGGGTCAAGTGTTAGGGTTAAGGTTAAGGTTAGGGGTTAGGTTTTGGTACAGGGTAAGGGTTAACTGTTAGGTTTAGGGTTAAAGATTACGATTAGGGTTAGGTTTAAGGGTTAGTGTGAGAGTTAACGGTTAGGGTTAAGGTTAAGTGTTAGGGTTAGTGGTTAAGTTTAGGTTTAAGTGTTCGTGTTAGGTTTAGGGTTAGAGTTAAGTGTTATGGTTAGGGTTTGGGGTTAGGGTTAGGTTTAGGGTTCATCGTTAGGGTTACGTTTAGGCATTAGGGTTATGGGTAAGGATTAGGGTAAGGGTTTAATGTTAGTGTTGGGCGTTAGGGTCAGGGCTTAAGTTTAGGGTTAAGGGTTAGTGTTAGAGTTAGCGTTAGGGCTTAGATTTAGAGGTTATTTTAAGGGCACAGGACCTGTGTAATCTATGGTGAGAAGTGTGCAGAATGGGTCATCGCCACACCACACCATCGTACCCTAGGCCTTGGGCCCAGACCTACATGCAGGTCTCAGGCAGAGCCTCTTCTCACGCATGGCATGGTTTTATTGTAGGCTTGGCTAACTCTGAGAATGGAGGAAGTGTGAGAATTATGGTTATGATTAGGGTTAGGTGTTTGGGGTTAGGGGTTAGTGTTCGCGTGAGGGTTAGGTGTTAGGGATTAGGGGTTAGGGTTAATGTTAGCATTAGGGGTTAACGGTTAGGGTTGGGTTAGGGACTAGAGATAGATTTAGGGTTGGTGTTAGGGTTAGGGTTAGGGTTAGGGGTTAGGGTTAGGGTTAAGGGATAGGATTAGGGTTAAGGGTTAAGGCTTAGGGTTAGCATTAAGGGATAGGGTTAGGGTTAAGGGTTAGGGTTATGGTCCGAGTTAAGGGTTAGGGTGAGGGTTAACAGTTAGGGTTAGGGTTATAAGTTAGGGATAGTGTTAGGTTTAAGGTCTAGGGTTAGGGTTAGAGGTAGCTTTACTGCTAAGATTAGGTCTCGGCATTAAGGTAAGGGTTAGTGTTAGGGTTAAGGGTTAGGGTTAGGTTTAATTGTTAGGATTAGGATCAGAATTAAGGGTTAGGCTTAGGGTTAGGGGATAGGGTTAGGGTTTAGGGTAAACTTTTAAGGTTATGTTTAGGGATAAGGTTAGGGTTAGCGTTTAAGGTTAGGGTTAGTATTAGGGTTGTTTGTAGGGTTAAGGTAATGTTTAGTGGTTAGAATTAGGGTTAGGGATTAGGGGTTACTGTTATGGCTAGGAGTTAGGGTTAGAATTAAGTGATAGGGGTTGTTCTTAGCATAAGTGTTATGCATTAATGTTAGGATAAGTGGTTAAAGTTAGGTTTACGGTGAGGTTTATGTGTTAAGGTGAGCAATAGGATCAGGGTTAGAATTATGAGTGAGGGGTAGGGTTTTGCTTAGGGTATGGGCCCTGTCTGCCCTAGGAGTGGGATTGAGGGGGATGCGATTGTCACCAGAAACCCACTCTATCGTATGCAGGGTATGGGCCCATGGGTTTCTTGTAGGACACTCTGGCAGAGCCTGATTTCACGCATGGTAAAGGAGGATTGTAAGCTTTCAAATCTCTAAGAAAGTAAGAAGTCTGAGAATTAGATTTAAGGTTAGGATTATCGTTATGGTTAGGGATGAAGTTTAATCTTAGGGTGAGGGCTTCGGGTAAGGGGATACGGTTAGTTTTAGGGTTAAAAGTTACTGTTAGGTTTAACAGTTACAGTTAGACTTAGGGTTTATGTTTAGGGTTAGGGTTAAGCTTAGGGGTTACGGTTTGGTACAGGGTTAGGGTTAAGTGTTAGGGTTAGGGTTAAAGATCATGACAAGGGTTAGAGTTAAGGGTTAGTTTGAGTGTTAACAGTAGGGTTAAGGATA
>NW_027183177.1:42500-45000 GCF_041146395.1 Eulemur rufifrons | reverse complement strand
CCTAATCCTAATCCTAACCAGTAAACCTAACCCTAGCTCTTAAAGCTAACCCTAAACCTTACCCTCACGACTAGACCTAACCCTGACACTAACCTAACACCTAACGCTAACCAGATCCCCTAAAGCTAACCCTGAACCCTATCCCTAACCCTAGCAGTAAACTTTAACCCTAAACCTAAGCCCAACCCGTAACCCTAATCCTATCCTTTTACCCTAAAACTAACCCCTAAACCTAACCCCTATACCTCACCCTAACTCTAACCCCAATCCTAATTCTAACCATACCCCTTCATAAAACACTAACTCCTAACCGCTAACCCTAACACTAATCAAAAACCCTAATCACTAATCCCTAACCCTAACGCTTAACCTTTACCCTAACCGTTAACCCTCACCCTAAATCTTAACACTGACCCTAACCTTAATCTTTAACTCTAAGCCTAACCCTTAACCCTACAGGAAGGAAGACCCTTAATGCTAATGGGATCCCTTATCCCTAACCCTAACACTACAGCTGAAAATAACCCTAACCTTGGATCCTTAAACCTAACCCCTAACACTTACTTTAACCCCAAACCCTAACCCTAATCCTACGCATTAAACCTAACCCTATCTCTTAACCATAACGCTAGCCGTTACCCTAACGCCTAGATCTAACCCTAAGTCTAACCTACCGCCTAATCCTAACCTTAAGCCCTAATGCTAACACTAACCCTGAACCCTAAACCTACCCGTAACCCTTAACACTAACCCTATCCGTGAACCTTAACCCTCACCCTAACCATTACCCGCACCCAAGCATTTAACCCTGACCCTAACCCTAATCCTTAATGCTAACCTTAACACTAAACCCTAACCCTAAGGCCAACACTTAACCCTAATCCTATCCCTTAACCCTAACCCTAACCCTAACCCTAATGCTAACCCCTAAACGTAACCCTAACCATGACCCGTAAACCTAACCCTAACCTATAACACAAACCAGAGCACATAACTCTAACCCTAAAACTAACCCTAACCCTAACCCTAAACCCTAACTCTTAACCTTAACCCTAAGCGTTAACTCTCACGCTAACCTTTAATCCTAACCCTAATCCTAATCTTGAACCCTAAACCCAACACTTAACCCTAACCCTGTACCAAACCCTAACCCCTCATCTTAACCCTAACCGTAAACCTCAACCCTAAACAAAAGTGTAACCGTTAAACCTAAGAGTAACTTTAACCCTAACCCTATTCCCTAACCCTAAGCCCTCACCCTAACACTAAACTTCATCCTTAACCCTAACCAGAATCCTAACCCTAAATCTAATTCTCAGACTTCTTGCTTTCTTAGAGTTTAGAAAGCCTGCAATCCTCCCATGCCATGCGTGAAAGGAGGCTCTACCACTGTGTCCTGCATGAAACCCACGGGCCCATACCCAGACTATGATAGAGTGGGTTCCCGGGTACAATCCCAGCCGCCTAAACTCCCCCCGCCCGCCTAATGCAGACAGGGCCCGTGTGCTAAGCATAAACAATACCTTTAACAGATAACCCTAACCCTCAACATAACACCGAACCCTGTTCCTATTTCTCCCCTTAACACGTAAACCTCACCGTGCGCCTAACTTTAACCTCTTATCCTAACGTTAATGCATAACCCATTTCCTGAGAACAACCCCATCCCATAATTCTAACCCTATCTCCTAGTCATCACTGTGACACCTAATCCCTAACCCTAATTCTAAACCGCTAACCCTAACCGGAACCCTACCTACAACCCTAACACTGACAGTAACCCTTACTTCTCACCTCAACGCTATGCCTAACAAAAACCCTAACCCTTGACACTAACCCTTCACCCTAACCCCTAAGCCTTACCCTAACCCTTAACCCTAATCCTAATCCTAACCATTAAACCTAACCCTAGCTCTTAAAGCTAACCCTAAACCTTACCCTCACGACTAGACCTAGCCCTGACACTAACCTAACACCTAACCCTAACCAGAACCCCTAAAGCTAACCCTGAACCCTATCCCTAACCCTAGCAGTAAACTTTAACCCTAAACCTAAGCCCAACCCGTAACTCTAATCCTATCCTTTTACCCTAAAACTAACCCCTAAACCTTACCCCTATACCTCACCCTAACTCTAACCCCAATCGTAATTCTAACCATATCCCTTCCTAAAACACTAACTCCTAACCGCTAACCCTAACACTAACCAAAAACCCTAATCACTAATCCCTAACCCTAACGCTTAACCTTTACCCTAACCGTTAACCCTCACCCTAAATCTTAACACTGACACTAACCTTAACCTTTAACTCTAAGCCTAACCCTTAACCCTACAGTAAGGAACACCCTTAATGCTAATGGGATCCCTTATCCCTAACCCTAACACTACAGCTAAAAATAACCCTAACCTTGGATCCTTAAACCTAACCCCTAACACTTACTTTAACCCCAAACCCTAACCCTAATCCTAAGCATTAAACCTAACCCTATCTCTTAACCCT
>NW_027183177.1:0-17500 GCF_041146395.1 Eulemur rufifrons | reverse complement strand
TAACACTGACAGTAACCCTTACTTCTAACCCCAACGCTATGCCTAACAAAAACCCTAACCCTTGACCCTAACCCTTCACCCTAACCCCTAAGCCTTACCCTAACCCTTAACCCTAATCCTAATCCTAACCATTAAACCTAACCCTAGCTCTTAAAGCTAACCCTAAACCTTACCCTCACGACTAGACCTAACCCTGACACTAAACTAACACCTAACCCTAACCAGAACCCCTAAAGCTAACCCTGAACCCTATCCCTAACCCTAGCAGTAAACTTTAACCCTAAACCTAAGCCCAACCCGTAACCCTAATCCTATCCTTTTACCCTAAAACTAACCCCTAAACCTAAGCCCTATACCTCACCCTAACTCTAACCCCAATCCTAATTCTAACCATACCGCTTCATAAAACTCTAACCGCTAACCTAACAGTAACCAAAAACCCTAATCACTAATCCCTAACCCTAACGCTTAACCTTTACCCTATCCGTTAACCCTCACCCTAAATCTTAACACTGACCCTAACCTTCACCTTTAACTCTAAGCCTAACCCTTAACCCTACAGTAAGGAAGACCCTTAATGCTAATGGGATCCCTTATCCCTAACTCTAACACTACAGCTAAAAATAACCCTAACCTTGGATTCTTAAACCTAACCCCTAACACTTACTTTAACCCCAAACCCTAACCCTAATCTAAGCATTAAACCTAACCCTATCTTTTAACCCTAACGCTAACCCTTACCCTAACGCCTAGATCTAACCCTAAATCTGACCTACCGCCTAATCCTAACCTTAAGCCCTAATGCTAACTCTAACCCTGAACCCTAAACCTACCCGTAACCCTTAACACTAACCCTATCCCTAACCCCCTTACCCTAACTCTGTGAACCCTATCCCTCAACCCTGACCCTAACCTTAAACCTTAATCCTAACCATGCGTGAGATGAGCCTCTGCCTTTGTCCTGCGTGACAGTTCAAGCCCAACACCCAGGGTATGATGAAGTGGGGACACAGCCTTGCTCCACACCCATAGTGCCCCGTACGTTAGACAGGGCCCGTGCCCTAACACACACCGTTAAACGTAAGCCCTAACCCTATCACTAAACCAAACCCTTCGTAAGCCCTGAATCTAACTCCTAACAGTAACCCTAATCCCTGACCCTTACTCTTGCCTCTCACCCTAAACCTAAACCCAACCACTAAACATAATCCTAATCTCTAACCCTAACAGTAATCCTAACCCTAATTCTAAGCTAAAACTCTAACCCCTAAATCTAATACTAGTCCCTAACACCTAACCTTACCCTAAACCGAATTCCAATTCTCAGACTTTTTCAATTCAAAAACTTAAAAAAGCCTAGAATCCACCAATGCCGTGTCTGAGATCAGCGTCCGCCCCTATGTCCTGCATGACAGGCAGGCGCCAATGTCCAGGGTACTATGGAGTGGAGTCCTGGGGTCTGTAGGCTTGCTAAACTCCAGTTTGGAAGAATTGCTATAGTCATATATAGGGATGCTTACATTTACTTATAGAAAGCAACTATTGATGTGTGATTTGTAGGCTTGCCTTACTCTAGTTTGGATGAAGAAGCTGAATCATATATAGGAATATTAGCTTTGAGTTAGAGGAAGCATCTATGGGGGGTGCTTTTTTGGCTTGTTAAACTCTGGTTTGGAAGAAGTTCGAGAGTCTTATATAGGAACGATATCATTCATTCAGAGAAAGCAATTATAGGGAGTTGGTTTGTAGGCTTGCTAAGCTCTAGTTTGGAGGAAGGCGAGAGTCATATATAGAACGCTTACGTTCACATAAAGCGTCTACGGGGGGACGGTTTCTAGGCTTCCTAAACTCTAGCTTGGAAAAAGAGGACAGTTATGTATAGGAACTCTCGGCGGGGGATTTGTAGCATTGCTAAAATCTTAGATTGGAAAAGTTGCGAGAGTCATACATAGGAATGTTAACATTCACTCAATGAAAGCAACTATAAGGGGTGCTTTCCAGGCTGGCTACACTCTAATTTGGAAAAAGTGCGACAGTCATATATAGGAAGGCTTATATTCACTCAGACAAAGCAATTATGTGTAGGTGTATAGTAGGCATGCTAACTCTAGTTTGGAAAATTTCGAGAGCCATGTATAAGAAAGCTTACAGTAACTTAGAGAAAGCAACGAACAGGGGTGGAGTGTAGACTTGCTAAACTCTAGTTTGGAGGAAGTGCCATAGTCATATATAGGAACGCTTAAATTCATTCAGAGAAAACAGCTGTCGGGGATTTGTTTGTAGACTTATTCAACTCTAGTTTGGAAGAAGTGCGAGAGACATATATAGGAATGTTTACATTGACTCAAAGAAAGCAACTATGGGGGAGTGTTATTTTGGCATGCCAGATGCTAGTTAGGAAGAAGTACAAGACTCATATATAGGAACGCTTACATTCACACAGCGAGAGCAACTACGGAGTAGTGTCAGTTAGACATATTAAAGTCTAGCTTGGGAGAAGTTCCAGAGTCCTATATAGGAAAGGTAACAGCCACTTTGAAAAAGCAAGTCTTGGCGGGTGGTTTGTAGGCCTGCAAAACCTTGTTTTGGTTGAAGTGTGAGAATCATATATGAGAACGCTTACATTCACTCAGAGAAAGCAACGATGGGGTTGTTTGTAGGCTTACTAAACTGCAGTTTAGAAGATGCAGGAGAATCACATATAGGAGCACATACATTTTGACGCACTGAAAGTAACTATGGGGTGGTGTTTTATAGGCATGCTAAACTCTAGTTTGGAGGAAGTTTGAGAATCACATATAAGAAAGCTTAGAGTCACTTAGAGAAAGCAAATCTCTGGGTGTGGAATGTAGGCCTGCTAAACTCTATTTTGGTTTAAGAGTGAGAGTCATATATGGGAAGGCTTACATTCCCTCAGAGAAAGCAACGACGGCGTGGTGGTTTGTAGGCATACTAAACTCTAGTTTGGAAGAAGTAGGAGAATGATATATGGGAACGCTTACATTCACGTAGAGAAAGCAATTATGGGGTGGCGTTTTTGTAGCCATGCTAATCTCTAGTTTGGAAGAAGTTAAGGAGTAATATATAGGAAAGGGTACCGTCATAGAAACCAACTCTCGGGGGATGTTTTGTACACCTGCAAAACTCCAGTTTGGAAGAAGGGGGAGAGTCATATTGGGGACCGCGTGCATTCACTCAGAGAAATCAACGATGGGATTGTGATTTGTAGGCATAGTCAACTCTAGTTTGGAAGAAGTACGAGAATCGTATATAGGAAAGCTTACCTTCACGCAGAGAAAGCAACTATGGAGTGATGTTTGTATGCCTACTAAAATATAGTTTGGAGGAAGTTCGAGAGCCATATCTGGGAAGCTTACAGTCACTTAGAGAAAGCAACTCTCGGGGGTGTTTCGTAGGCCTGCTAAACTCTATTTTCAATGAAGTGTTAGAATAATATATGGGAACTCAGTGAAAGCAACGTTGTGGTTGTGGTTCCTAGGCATACTAACCTGTAATTTGGAAAAAGCAAGAGAATCACATGTAGAACCGCTTACATTCCGGCACCGAATGCAACTATGGGGTGGTGTTTTGTAGGGTGCAAAACTCTAGTTTGGACGAAGTTTGAGAGTCATATATAGGAAAGTTTAAAGTCACGTAGAGAAAGCAACTCTCTGGGTGTGGAATGTAGAGTTATTTTGGTTGAAATAGTTATTTTGGTTGAAGTGTGAGAGTCATATATGGGAACGCTTACATTCACTCAGAGAAAACAACGTTTGGGTGGTGCTTTGTAGGGCATACTAAACTGTAGTTTGGAAGTACGAGAGTCCTATATAGGAACACTTACATTCACACAGAGAAAGCACTTATGGCATCAGGTTTTGTAGGCATGCTAAACTGCAGTTTGGAAGAAGTTGGAGAACCTTATACAGGAAAGATTACCGTCACCTAGGGAAAGCAACTCTCGGGAGATTTTTTTTGTACACATGCTAAACTCTAATTTGGATGAAGTGTGAGAGTCAAACATGGGACCGCTTACATTCCCTCAGAGAAACAACACTGGGGTGGTTTTTGTAGGCATACTAAATAGTTTGGAAGAAGTACGAGAATGATATTTGGGAAGGCTTACATTCACACAGAGAAAGCAACTACGGGGTGGTGTTTTGTAAGCATGCTATAGTTTGGAAGAAGTTCTAAACCTGAACAGTCACTTAGAGAAAGCAACTCTTGGTGGGTGATTTTTAGGTCTGCTAAATTGTATTTTGAAAGAAGTACCAGAGTCATATATACTTATGCTTACATTCATGCAAAGAAAAAACCATGGGGTGATGTTTTGTGGGCATGTTAACCTGTAGTTTGGAAGAAGTTGGAGAGTCTTATTTAGGAAAGCTTACAGTCACCTAGAGAAAGTAACTCTCGGGAGAGCCTTTCTTGGCCTGCTAAACTCTACTTTGCATCAATTGTGAGAGTCAAACATGGGAATGCTTTCATTCATTCAGAGAACGCAACGTTTGGGTGGTGGTTTGTAGGCATTCTAAACTGTATTTTGGAGGAAGTACGAGAGTCATGTATATGAACGCTTACATTCAGGCAGAGAAAGCAACTCTGGGGTCGTATTTTGTTGGCATGCTAAACTGTGGTTTGGAAGAAGTTCGAGAGTCTTATATAGGAAAGATTACAGTGACACAGAGAAAACAACTCTCGGAAGTTTATTGGTAGGCCTGCTAAACTCTAACTTGGATGAAATGTGAGAACACTTGCATTCATTCACTCAGAGAAAGAAACATGGTGATGGTTTGAAGGCATAATAACTGTAGTTGGGAAGAAGTAGGAGAGTCATATATATGAACCGTTACATTCACGCAGAGAACGCAACTGTGGGGTGACGATGTATGCATGTTAATCTGTAGTTTGGAGGAAGTGCGAGAGTCATATCTGGGGAAAATTACAGTCACTTAGGGAAAGGAACCATCCTGGGTTGGTTTGTAGATCTGCTAAATTCTATTTTGGAAACAGAGTGTGAGTCATATATGGGAACGCTTATGCTCACTCATAGAAAGCAACCACTGCGTGGTGTTTTTTTGGCATGGTGTAGTTTGAAAGAAGTTGGAGATTCTTATATAGGAAAGTTTACAATCACCTAGAGAAAGCAAATCACGGGGTGTTGTTTGTAGGCCTGCTAAACTCTAATTTAGATGAAGTGAGAGAGGCATATATATGAACGCTTATATTAATGCAGAGAAAGCAACTATGGGGTGGTGTTTTGTAGGCCTGCTAAAATATAGTTTGGAAGAAGTTCGAAAGCAGACAGTCACTTAGAGAAAGCAACGCTCGGCGGTTCATTTTTCGGTCTGCTGAATTGTATTTTGAAAGAAATACCAGAGTCATATATTCAAACGCTTACATTCATGCAGAGAAAGCAACTCTGGGGTGGTGTTTTCTAGGCATGCTAAACTCTAGTTTGGACGAAGTTTGAGAATCACATATAAGAAAGCTTAGAGTCGCTTAAAGCAAATCTCTGGGTGTGGAATGTAGGCGTGCTAAACTCTATTTTGGTTTCGGAATGAGAGTCATATATGGGAAGGCTTACATTCACTCAGAGAAAGCAACGATGGTGTGGTGGTTTGTAGGCATACTGAACTCTAGTTTGGAAGAAGTAGGAGAATGATATATGGGAACGCTTACATTCATGCAGAGAAAGCAATTATGGGGTGGCTTTTTTGTAGCCATGCTAATCTCTATTTTGCAAGAAGTTAAAGAGAAATATATAGGAAAGCGTACCGTCATTTATAGAAACCAACTTTCGGGGGATGGTTTGTAGGCCTGCAAAACTCTACTTTGGAAGAAGGGGGAGAATCATATGGGGGACTGGGTACATTCACTCGGAGAAATCAACGACGGGGTTGTGGTTTGTAGGCATACTAAACTCTAGTTTGGAAGAAGGATGAGAATCATATATAGGAACGCTTACATTCATGCAGAGAAAGCAACTATGGAGTGATGTTTGTATGCCTACTAAACGATAGATTGGAGGATGCTCGAGAGTCATATCTGGAAAGCTTACATTCATTTAGAGAAAGCAACTCTCTGGGGGTGGTTCGTAGGCCTGCTAAACTCTATTTTCAATGAAGTGTTCGAATCATATACAGGAACGCTTACATTCACTCAGAGAAAGCAACGTTGGGGTGGCCGTTTTTGAGCATACTAAACTCTACTTTGGAAGAGGTACGAGAGACAAATACTAACGCTTACATTAACACAGAGAAAGCAAATACGGGGTGCTGTAGTGCAGGCATGCTAAACTATAGATTAGAAGAAGTTCGAAAGCTGACAGTCACTTAGAGAAAGCAACTCTTGGCGGGTGATTTTTAGGTCTGCTAAATTGTATTTTGAAAGACGTACCAGAGTCATATACAAACGCTTACATTCATGCAGAGAAAGAAACTATGGGGTGATGTGTTGTGGGGATGCTAAACTGCAGTTTGAAAGGTGTTCGAGAGTGTTATATAGGATAGCTTACAGTCACCTAGAGAAAGCAACACTCGGGACAGCTTTACAAGCCTCTAAACACTAATTAGCAGCAATTGTGAGAGTCAAACATGGGAACGCTTACATTCACGGAGAGAACACAACGTTTGGGTGGTGGTTTGTAGGCATAATAACTGTAGTTCGGAAGAAGTAGGAGAGTCATATATATGAACGGTTACATTCACGCAGAGAAAGAAACTGTTGGGTGGTGTATGTACGCATGTTAATCTATACTTTGGAGGAAGTTTGAGAGTCATATCTGGGGAAAATTGCAGTCACTTAGAGAAAGCAACAATCGGGGGCCGTTTTGTAGATCTGCTAAATTCTATTTTGGAAGAAGAGTGAAATTCATATGTGGGAACGCTTATGTTCACTCAGAGAAATCAACGATGGGGCAGTGTTTCGTTGGGATGCTAAAGTGTAGTTTGGAAGAAGTTCGCGAGTCTTATATAAGAAAGCTTACAGTCACCTAGAGAAAGTAACTCTCGGCAGATTGTTTCTAAGCGTGCTAAACTCTAATTTGGATCAATTGTGAGAGTCAAACATGGGAACGCTTACATTCACTCAGAGAACGCAACGTTTGGGTGGTGGTTTGTAAGCATTCTAAACTGTATTTTGGAGGAAGTAGGAGAGTCATATATACGAATGCTTACATTCACGCAGAGAAAGCAACTCTGTGATCGTATTTTGTTGGCATGCTAAACTGTGGTTTGGAAGAAGTTCGATATGGAAAGATTACAGTGACACAGAGAAAACAACTCTCTGTAGTTTGTTGGTAGGTCTACTAAACTGTAATTTGGATGATGTGTGAGAACGCTTGCATTCACTCAGAGAAAGAACTTTGTCGTGGTGGTTTGTAGGAATAACAACTGTAGTTCGAAGAAGTAGGAGAGTCATATATGAACGGTTACATTCACGCAGAGAAAGCAACTGTGGGGTGGCGTATGTAATCATCATAATCTGTAGTTTTGAGGAAGTTCGAGAGTCATATCTGGGGAAAATTAGAGTCACATAGAGAAAGGAACAATCGGGGGCTGGTGTGTAGGTCTGCTAAATTCTATTTTGGAAAAAGAGTGAGAGTCATATATGGGAACGCTTATGTTCACTCAGAGAAATCAACGATGGGGCGCTGTATTGTTGGCATGCTAAACTGTAGTTTGGAAGAAGTTCGAGAGTCTTATATAGGAAAGTTTACAGTCACCTAGAGAAAGCAACTCACAGGAGGTGGTTTGTAAGCCGCTAAACTCTAATTTGGATGAAGTGAAAGAGGCATACATGGATACGCTTCATTCACTCAGAGAAAGGTAAATTGGGTGCCGGTTTGTAGGTATACTAACTCCAGTTTGGAAGAAGTACTAGAGTCACATATATGAACGCTTATATGGACGCAGAGAAAGCAACTATGGGGTGGTGTTTTGTAGGCCTGCTAAAATATAGTTTGGAAGAAGTTCGAAAGCAGACAGTCACTTAGAGAAAGCAACTCTTGGCGGTGGATTTTTAGGTCTGCTAAATTGTATTTTGAAAGAAGTACCAGAGTCATATATTCAAACGCTAACATTAATGCAGAGAAAGGAACTGTGGGGTGGTGTTTTCTAGGCGTGCTAAACTCTAGTTTGGACGAAGTTTGAGAATCACATATAAGAAAGCTTAGAGTCACTTAGAGAAGGCAAATCTCTGGGTGTGGAATGTAGGCGTGCTAAACTCTATTTTGGTTTAGATTGAGAGTCATATATGGAAAGGGTTACATTCACTCAGAGAAAGCAACGATGGTGTGGTGGTTTGTAGGCATACTAAACTCTAGTTTGGAAGAAGTAGGAAAATGATATATGGGAACGCTTACATTCATGCAGAGAAAGCAATTATGGGGTGGCTTTTTTGTAGCCATGCTAATCTCTAGTTTGGAAGAAGTTATATAGGAAAGCGTACACTCATTTATAGAAACCAACTTTCGGGGGATGAAGGGAAGGCCTGCAAAACTCTACTTTGGAAGAAGTGGGAGAGTCATATTGAGGACCACGTACATTGACTCAGAGAAATCGAGGATGGGGTTGTGTTTTGTAGGCATACTAAACTCTAGTTTGGAGAAAGTAGGAGAATCATATATAGGAACGCTTACATTCATGCAGAGAAAGCAACTATGGAGTGAGGTTTGTATGCCTACTAAACTATAGTTTGGAGGAAGTTCAGAATCTTATATAGCAAAGCTTACAGTCACCTAGAGAGAGCAACTCTTGGGAGATGGTTTCTAAGCCTGATAATTTGCACCAACTCTTAAAGTCAAGTATGGGAAGGTTTACATCCACTCAGAACGCAAGGTTTGGGTTGCAGTTTGTGGCCTTAATTGTAGTTCGGAAGAAGTAGGAAAGTCATATATATGAACGGTTACATTCACGCAGACAAACCAGCTATGGAGTGATGTGTGTATGCCTACTAAACTATAGTTTGGAGGATGTTCGAGAGTCATATCTGGAAAGCTTACAGTCATTTAGAGAAAGAAACTCTCGGGGGGTGGTTCGTAGGCCTGCTAAACTCTATTTTCAAAGAAGTGTTAAAATCATATACAGGAACGCTTACATTCACTCAGAGAAAGCAACGTTGGGGTGGCCGTTTGTGAGCATACTAAACTCTACTTTGGAAGAGGTACAAGAGACATAAATACGAACGCTTACATTAACACAGAGAAAGCAAATACGGGGTGCTGTAGTGCAGGCATGCTAAACTATAGATTGGAAGAAGTTCGAAAGCTGACAGTCACTTAGAGAAAGCAACTCTTGGCGGGTGATTTTTTAAGTCTGCTAAATTGTATTTTGAAAGACGTGTCAGAGTCTTATATACAAACGCTTACATTCATGCGTAGAAAGAAACTATGGGGTGATGTGTTGTGGGGATGCTAAACTGCAGTTTGGAAGAAGTTCGAGAGTGTTATGTAGGATAGCTTACAGTCACCTAGAGAAAGCAACACTCAGGAGAGCTTTGCAAGCCTGCTAAACTCTAACAAGCAGCGATTGTGAGAGTCAAACATGGGAACGCTTACATTCACTCAGAGAACACAACGTTTGGGTGGTGGTTTGTAGGCATAATAACTGTAGTTCGGAAGAAGTAGGAGAGTCATATATGAACGGTTACATTCACGCAGAGAAAGCAACTGTTGGGTGGCGTATGTATGCATGCTAATCTGTAGTTTGGAGGAATTTCGAGAGTCATATCTGGGGAAAATTACAGTCACTTAGAGAAAGCAACCATCGGGGGCCATTTTGTAGATCTGCTAAATTCTATTTTGAAAGAATGAGAGTCATATATGGGAACGCTTATGATCACGAAGAGAAATGAACTATGGGGCGGTGTTTTTTTGGCATGCTAAACTGTAGTTTGGAAGAAGTTCGCGAGTCTTACATAGGAAAGTTTACAGTCACCCAGAGAAAGCAACTCTCGGGAGATTGTTTCTAAGCATGCTAAATTCTAGATTGCATCAATTGTGAGAGTCAAACATGGGAACGCTTACATTGACTCAGAGAACGCAACGTTTGGGTGGTGGTTTGTAAGCATTCTAAACTGTATTTTGGAGGAAGTAGGAGAGTCATATATACGAATGCTTACATTCACGCAGAGAAAGCAACTCTGTGATCGTATTTTGTTGGCATGCTAAACTGTGGTTTGGAAGAAGTTCGAGAGCCTTACATAGGAAAGATTACAGTGACACAGAGAAAAACAAATCTCTGTAGTTTCTTGGTAGGTCTGCTAAACTGTAATTTGGATGAAGTGTGAGAACGCTTGCATTCACTCACAGAAAGAACGTTGTCGTGATGGTTTGTAGGAATAAATGCTGTAGTTCAAAAGAAGTAGGAGAGTCATATATGAACGGTTACATTCACGCAGAGAAAGCAACTGTGGGGTGGCCTATGTAATCATCATAATCTGTAGTTTGGAGGAAGTTCGAGAGTCATATCTGGGGAAAATTAGAGTCACATAGAGAAAGGAAAAATCGGGGGCTGGTGTGTAGGTCTGCTAAATTCTATTTTGGAAGAAGAGTGAGAGTCATATATGGGAACGCTTATGTTGACTCAGAGAAATCAACGATGGGGCGCTGTATTGTTGGCATGCTAAACTGTAGTTTGGAAGAAGTTCGAGAGTCTTATATAGGAAAGTTTACAGTCACCTAAAGAAAGCAACTCACAGGAGGTGGTTTGTGGGCCGCTAAACTCTAATTTGGATGAAGTGAAAGAGGCATACATGGATACGCTTCATTCACTCAGAGAAAGGTAAATTTGGGTGCCGGTTTGTAGGTATACTAACTCCAGTTTGGAAGAAGTACTAGAGTCATATATATGAACGATTATATGGACGCAGAGAAAGCAACTATGGGGTGGTGTTTTGTAGGCATGATAAAATATAATTTGGAAGAAGTTCGAAAGCTGACAGTGACTTAGAGAAAGCAACTCTTGGCGGTTGATTTTGAGGTCTGCTAAATTGTATTTTGATAGAAGTACAAGAGTCATATATAAAATCGCTTATATTTATGCTGAGAAAGAAACTATGTGGTGATGTTTTGTTGGCGTGCTGAAATGTAGTTTCGAAGACGTTCGACAGTCTTTTATAGGAAAGCTTACAGTCCCCCAGAGGAAGCAACTTTCGAGAGATAGTTTGTAAGCCTGCTAAACCCTACTTTGCATCATTTGGAACAGTCATACTTGGGAACGCTAACATTCTCTCAGAGAACGCAACGTTTGGTTGGTTGTTTGTAAGCATACTAAACTGTATTTTGGAAGAAGTAGCAGAGTCATATATATGAGTGCTTACATTCACGCAGAGAGGGCAACTATGGGGTGGTGTTTTGTAGGCATGCAAATCTCTAGTTGCGAAGAAGTTAAGAGTAATAGGAAAGCTTACAGTCTCACAGAGAAAGCAACCCTTGGGGGCCGGTTTGTAGTTCTGCTAAATTCTATTTTGGATGAAGTGTGAATCATAAATGGGAACGCTAACATTCACTCAGAGAAAGCAAGGTTGCGGTGGTGATTTTTAGTCACACTAAACTGGAGTTTGGAGGAAGTACGAGAATAAAAGAATGCTTACATTCACTCAGAAAAAGCAACGTTGGGGAGGTGGTTGGTAGGTGTACTATACTTTGGAAGAAGTACGAGCGTGATGCATAGGAACGCTTACATTCACGCAAACTATGGGGTGGCCTTTTGTTGGCATGCTAAACTATGTCCCAAAGTCATATATAGGAAAGCTTATAGTGAGAGAAAGCAACTCTCGGGCGGTGTTTTGTAGGTCCGGCAAATTGCATTTTGAAAGCAGTCCGAGATTCATATAAGGGAAGGCCTATATCCACTCAGAGAAAGCAATGTTAGGCTGGTGGTTTGTAGGCATACTAAACTGTATTTTGGAACTCATATGTATGACTCTCACACTTGATCCAAATTAGAGTTCACCAGGCCTATAAACCACATCCTGAGAGTTGCTTTCTCTAGGTGAATGTAAGCTTTCCTATGTAAAACTCTCGAACTTCTTCCAAACTAAAGTTTAGCATGCCAACAATACACCACCGCATCGTTGCTTTCTCTGAGTGAACATAAGCATTCCCTTATATGAATCACTTTTTCCAAAATAGAATTTAGCAGACCTACAAACCAGTCCCCGATGGTTGATTTAGCTATGTGACTGTAATTTTCCCCAGATATGACTCTCAAACTTCCTCCAAAGTATAGATTAACATGCGTACATACACCACCCAACAGTTTCTTTCTCTGCGTGAATGTAACTGTTCATATATATGACTCTCCTACTTCTTCCGACCTACAGTTATTATGCCTACAAACCACCACCCAAACGTTGTGTTCTCTCCGTGAATGTAAGCTTTCCCATATTTGACTCTCACAATTGCTGCTAATTAGTGTTTAGAGGCTTGCAAAGCAGTCCCGAGTGTTGTTTTCTCTAGGTGACTGTAGCTATCCTATATAACACTCTGGAAGTCCTTTCAAACTGCAGTTTAGCATGCCAACAACACATCACCCCATAGTTTCTTTCTCTGCATAAATGTAAGCGTTTGTATGACTCTTGTACGTCTTTCAAAATACAATTTAGCAGACCTAAAAATCACCCGCCAAGAGTTGCTTTCTCTAAGTGACTGTCAGCTTTCGAACTTCTTCCAATCTATAGTTTAGCATGCTTGCACTACAGCACCCCGTATTTGCTTTCTCTGTGTTAATGTAAGCGTTCCTATGTATGTCTCTCGTACCTCTTCCAAAGTAGAGTTTAGTATGCTCAAAAACGGCCACCCCAACGTTGCTTTCTCTGAGTGAATGTAAGCGTTCCTGTATATGATTCGAACACTTCATTGAAAATAGAGTTTAGCAGGCCTAAGAACCACCCCCAGAGAGTTGCTTTCTCTAAATGACTGTAAGCTTTCCAGATATGACTCTCGAACATCCTCCAATCTATCGTTTAGTAGGCATACAAACATCACTCCATAGTTGCTTTCTCTGCATGAATGTAAGCGTTCCTATAAATGATTCTCGTACTTCTTCCAAACTAGAGTTTAGTATGCCTACAAACCACAACCCCATCGTTGATTTCTCCGAGTGAATATACCCAGTCCCCCATATGACTCTCCCCTTCTTCCAAAGTAGAGTTTTGCAGGCCTACAAACCATCCCCCGAAAGTTGGTTTCTATAAATGACGGTACGCTTTCCTATATATTACTCTTTAACTTCTTGCAAAATAGAGATTTGCATGGCTACAAAAAAGCCACCCCATAATTGCTTTCTCTGCATGAATGTAAGCGTTCCCATATATCATTCTCCTACTTCTTCCAAACTAGAGTTCAGTACGCCTACAAACGACCACACCATCGTTGCTTTCTCTGAGTGAATGTAAGCCTTCCCATATATGACTCTCACTCTGAAACCAAAATAGAGTTTGGCACACCTACATTCCACACCCAGAGATTTGCTTTAAGCGACTCTAAGCTTTCTTATATGTGATTCTCAAACTTCGTCCAAACTAGAGTTTAGCATGCCTAGAAACCACCCCACAGTTGCTTTCTCTGCATGAATGTAAGCGTTCATATACATGACTCTCGTACTTCCTCCAAAATACAGTTTAGAATGCCTACAAACCACCACCCAAACGTTGCGTTCTCTGAATGAATGAAAGCATTCCCATGTTTGACTCTCACAATTGATGCAAAGTAGAGTTTAGCAGGCCAAGAAAGGCTCTCCCGAGAGTTGCTTTCTCTAGGTGACTGTAAGCTTTCCTAAATAAGACTCTCCAACTTCTTCCAAACTACAGGTTAACATGCCCACAAAACATCACCCCATGGTTTTTTCTTTGCATGAATGTAAGCATTAGTATATATGACTCTGGTACTTCTTTCAAAATACAATTTAGCAGACCTAAAAATCACCCACCAAGAGTTGCTTTCTCTAAATGACTGTTCAGGTTTGGAACTTCTTCCAAACTATAGCATGCTTACAAAACACCACCCCGTAGTTGCTTTCTCTGTGTGAATGTAAGCCTTCCCAAATATCATTCTCGTACTTCTTCCAAACTATTTAGTATGCCTACAAAAACCACCCCAGCGTTGTTTCTCTGAGGGAATGTAAGCGGTCCCATGTTTGACTCTCACACTTCATCCAAATTAGAGTTTAGCATGTGTACAAAAAAATCTCCCGAGAGTTGCTTTCCCTAGGTGACGGTAATCTTTCCTGTATAAGGTTCTCCAACTTCTTCCAAACTGCAGTTTAGCATGCCTACAAAACCTGACGCCATAAGTGCTTTCTCTGTGTGAATGTAAGTGTTCCTATATAGGACTCTCGTACTTGTTCCAAACCACAGTTTAGTATGCCCTACAAACCACCACCCAAACGTTGTTTTCTCTGAGTGAATGTAAGCGTTCCCATATATGACTCTCACACTTCAACCAAAATAACTCTATTTCAACCAAAATAACTCTACATTCCACACCCAGAGAGTTGCTTTCTCTACGTGACTGTAAACTTTCCTATACATGACTCTCAAACTTCGTCCAAACTAGAGTTTTGCAAGCCTACAAAACACCACCCCATAGTTGCATTCGGTGCCGGAATGTAAGCGGTTCTACATGTGATTCTCTTGCTTCTTCTAGGAACCACAACCACAACGTTGCTTTCACTGAGTTCCCATATATTATTCTAACACTTCATTGAAAATAGAGTTTAGCAGGCCTACGAAACACCCCCGAGGGTTGCTTTCTCTAAGTGACTGTAAGCTTCCCAGATATGGCTCTCGAACTTCCTCCAAACTATATTTTAGTAGGCATACAAACATCACTCCATAGTTGCTTTCTCTGCGTGAAGGTAAGCGTTCCTATATACAATTCTCGTACTTCTTCCAAACTAGAGTTGACTATGCCTACAAATCACAATCCCATCGTTGATTTCTCTGAGTGAATGCACGCGGTCCCCAATATGACTCTCTCCCACTTCCAAACTGGAGTTTTGCAGGTGTACAAAACATTCCCCGAGAGTTGGTTTCTATGACTGTACCTTTTCCTATATATTACTCCTTAACTTCTTCCAAACTAGAGATTAGCATGGCTACAAAAACGCCACCCCATAATTGCTTTCTCTGCATGAATGTAAGCGTTCCCATATATCATTCTCCTACTTCTTCCAAACTAGAGTTTAGTATGCCTACAAACCACCACGCCATCGTTGCTTTCTCTGAGGGAATGTAAGCCTTCCCATATATGACTCTCACTCTTAAACCAAAATAGAGTTTAGCAGGCCTACATTCCACACCCAGAGATTTGCTTTCTCTAAGTGACTCTAAGCTTTCTTATATGTGATTCTCAAACTTCGTCCAAACTAGAGTTTAGCATGCCTATAAAACACCACCCCATAGTTACTTTCAGTGCGTCAAAATGTATGTGCTCCTATATGTGATTCTCCTGCTTCTTCCAAACTGCAGTTTAGTAAGCCTACAAACAACCCCATCGTTGCTTTCTCTGAGTGAATGTAAGCGTTCTCATATATGACTCTCACACTTCAACCAAAACAGGGTTTTGCAGGCCTACAAACCACCCGCCAAAACTTGCTTTTTCAAAGTGGCTGTTACCTTTCCTATATAGGACTCTGGAACTTCTCCCAAGCTAGACTTTAATATGTCTACCTGACACTACTCCGTAGTTGCTCTCGCTGTGTGAATGTAAGCGTTCCTATATATGAGTCTTGTACCTCTTCTTAACTAACATCTGGCATGCCAAAATAACACTCCACCATAGTTGCTTTTTTTGAGTCAATGTAAACATTCCTATATATGTCTCTCGCACTTCTTCCAAACTAGAGTTGAATAAGTCTACAAACCAATCCCCGACAGCTGTTTTCTCTGAACGAATTTAAGCGTTCCTATATATGACTATGGCACTTCCTCCAAACTAGAGTTTAGAAAGCCTACACTCCACCCCTGTTCGTTGCTTTCTCTAAGTTACTGTAAGTTTTCCTATACATGGCTCTCAAAATTTTCCAAACTAGAGTTAGCATGCCTACTATACACCTACACATAATTGCTTTGTCTGAGTGAATATAAGCCTTCCTATATATGACTGTCGCACTTTTTCCAAATTAGAGTGTAGCCAGCCTGGAAAGCACCCCTTATAGTTGCTTTCATTGAGTGAATGTTAACATTCCTATGTATGACTCTCGCAACTTTTCCAATCTAAGATTTTAGCAATGCTACAAATCCCCCGCCGAGAGTTCCTATACAAAACTGTCCTCTTTTTCCAAGCTAGAGTTTAGGAAGCCTAGAATCCGTCCCCCCGTAGACGCTTTATGTGAACGTAAGCGTTCCTATATATGACTCTCGCCTTCCTCCAAACTAGAGCTTAGCAAGCCTACAAACCAACTCCCTATAATTGCTTTCTCTGAATGAATGATATCGTTCCTATATAAGACTCTCGAACTTCTTCCAAACCAGAGTTTAACAAGCCAAAAAAGCACCCCCCATAGATGCTTCCTCTAACTCAAGGCTAATATTCCTATATATGATTCAGCTTCTTCATCCAAACTAGAGTAAGGCAAGCCTACAAATCACACATCAATAGTTGCTTTCTGTAAGTAAATGTAAGCATCCCTATATATGACTATAGCAATTCTTCCAAACTGGAGTTTAGCAAGCCTACAGACCCCAGGACTCCACTCCATAGTACCCTGGGCATTGGCGCCTGCCTGTCATGCAGGACATAGGGGCGGACGCTCATCTCAGACACGGCATTGGTGGATTGTAGGCTTTTTTAAGTTTTTGAATTGAAGAACTCTGAGAATTGGAATTCGGTTTAGGGTAAGGTTAGGTGTTAGGGACTAGGATTAGATTTAGGGGTTAGGGTTTTAGGTTAGAATTAGGGTTAGGATTACTGTTAGGGTTAGAGATTAGGATTATGTTTAGTGGTTGGGTTTAGGTTTAGGGTGAGAGGCAAGAGTAAGGGTCAGGGATTAGGGTTACTGTTAGGAGTTAGATTCGGGGCTTACGAAGGGTTTGGTTTAGTGATAGGGTTAGGGCTTACGTTTAACGGTGTGTGTTAGGGCACGGGCCCCGTCTAATGTACGGGGCACTGTGGGTGTGGAGCAAGGCTGCGTCCCCACTTCATCTTACCCTTGGTGTTGGGCTTCAACTGTCACGCAGGACAAAGGCAGAGGCTCATGAAACGCATGGTTAGGATTAAGGTTTAAGGTTAGGGTCAAGGTTGAGGGTTAGGGTGAGGGTTAACAGTTAGAGTTAGGGTAAGGGGGTTAGGGATAGGGTTACGGTTAAGGGTTAGGTTTATGGTTCAGGTTTAAGGTTAGCATTAGAGGGTAGGGTTAGTGTAACTGTAGGTCAGTGTTGCGGTTAGATCTCTAGGCATTAGGGTAAAGGTCAGGGTTAGGGTTAAGAGTTAGGGTAAAGTTTAATGGTTAAGGATTGGGATTAGGGTTGAGGATTAGGGTTAAGATTATGGGTA
>NW_027183176.1:35000-45000 GCF_041146395.1 Eulemur rufifrons | reverse complement strand
ATTCTAACCCTATCTCCTAGTCATCACTGTGACACCTAATCCCTAACCCTAATTCTAAACCGCTAACCCTAACCGAAACCCTACCTACAACCCTGACACTGACAGTAACCCTTACTTCTAACCCCAACGCTATGCCTAACAAAAACCCTAACCCTTGACCCTAACCCTTCACCCTAACCCCTAAGCATTACCCTAACCCTTAACCCTAATCCTAATCCTAACCATTAAACCTAACCCTAGCTCTTAAAGCTAACCCTAAACCTTACCCTCACGACTAGACTTAACCCTGACACTAACCTAACACCTAACCCTAAGCAGAACCCCTAAAGCTAAGTCTGAACCCTATCCCTAACCCTAGCAGTAAACTTTAACCCTAAACCTAAGCCCAACCCGTAACCCTAATCCTATCCTTTTACCCTAAAACGAACCCCTAAACCTAACCCCTATACCTCACCCTAACTCTAACCCCAATCCTAATTCTAACCATACCCCTTCATAAAACACTAACTCCTAACCGCTAACCCTAACACTAACCAAAAAGCCTAATCACTAATCCCTAACCCTAACGCTTAACCTTTACCCTAACTGTTAACCCTCACTCTAAATCTCAACACTGACCCTAACCTTAACCTTTAACTCGAAGCCTAACCCTTAACCCTACAGTAAGGAAGACCCTTAATGCTAATGGGATCCCTTTTCCGTAACCCTAACACTACAGCTAAAAATAACAGTAACCTTTCATCCTTAAACCTAACCCCTAACACTTACTTTAACCCCAAACCCTAACCCTAATCCTAAGCATTAAACCTAACCCTATCTCTTAACCCTAACGCTAGCCCTTACCCGAACGCCTAGATCTAACCCTAAATCGAACCTACCGCCTAATCCTTACCTTAAGCCCTAATGCTAACTCTAACCCTGAACCCTAAACCTACCCGTAACCCTTAACACTAACCCTATCCGTGAACCTTAACCCTGACCCTAACCATTACCCGCACCCAGGCATTTAACCCTGAACCTACCCCTAGTCCTTAATGATAACCCTAACACTAAACCCTAACCCTAAGCCCAACCCTTAACCCTAATCCTATCCCTTAACCCTAACCCTAACCCTAACCCTAATGCAAACCCCTAAACGTAACCCTAACCGTCACCAGTAAACCTAACCCTAACCTCTAACACAAACCATAGCACATAACTCTAACCCTAAAACTAACCCTAACCCTAAACCTAACCCTAAACCCTAACTCTTAACCTTAACCCTAAGCGTTAACTCTCACGGTATCCTATAATCCTAACCCTAATCCTAATCTTCAACCCTAAACCTTACACTTAACCCTAACCCTGTACCAAACCCTAACCCTTCATCTTAACCCTAACCGTAAACCTCAACCCTAAACCAAAGTGTGACCGTTAAACCTAAGAGTAAACTTTAACCCTAACCCGAATCCCTAACCCTAAGCCCTCACCCTAACACTAAACTTCATCCTTAACCCTAACCATAATCCTAACCCTAAATCTAATTCTCAGACTTCTTGCTTTCTTAGAGTTTAGAAAGCCTGCAATCCTCCCATGCCATGCGTGAAAGGAGGCTCTACCACTGTGTCCTGTATGAAACCCACAGACCCATACCCAGAGTATGATAGAGTGGGTTCCCGGGTACAATCCCAGCCCCCAAAACTCCCCCCCGCCCGCCTAATGCAGACAGGGCCCGTACGCTAAGCATAAACAATACCTTTAACAGATAACCCTAACCCTGAACATAACACCCAACCCTGTTCCTATTTCTCCCCTTAACACGTAAACGTCACCGTTCGCCTAACTTTAACCTCTTATCCTAACGTTAATGCATAACCCATTTCCTGAGAACAACCCCTATCCCATAATTCTAACCCTATCTCCTAGTCATCACTGTGACACCTAATCCCTAACCCTAATTCCAAACCGCTAACCCTAACCGTAACCCTACCTACAACCCTAACACTGACAGTAACCCTTACTTCTAACCCCAACGTTATGCCTAACAAAAACCCTAACCCTTGACCCTAACCCTTCACCCTAACCCCTAAGACTTACCCTAACCCTTAACCCTAATCCTAATCCTAACCATTAAACCTAACCCTAGCTCTTAAAGCTAACCCTAAACCTTACCCTCACGACTAGACCTAACCCTGACACTAACCTAACACTTAACCCTCACCAGAACCCTAAAGCTAACCCTGAACCCTATCCCTAACCCTAGCAGTAAACTTTAACCCTAAACCTAAGCCCAACCCGTAACCCTAATCCTATCCTTTTACCCTAAAACTAACCCCTAAACCTAACCCCTATACCTCACCCTAACTCTAAACCCAATCCTAATTCTAACCATACCCCTTCATAAAACACTAACCGCTAACCTAACACTAACCAAAAACCCTAATCACTAATCCCTAACCCTAACACTTAACCTTTACCCTAACCGTTAACCCTCACCCTAAATCTTAACACTGACCCTAACCTTAACCTTTAACTCTAAGCCTAACCCTTAACCCTACAGTAAGGAAGACCCTTAATGCTAATGGGATCCCTTATCCCTAACCCTAACACTACAGCTAAAAATAACCCTAACCTTGGATCCTAAAAACTAACCCCTAACACTTACTTTAACCCCAAACCCTAACCCTAATCCTAAGCATTAAACCTAACCCTATCTCTGAACCCTAACGCTAGCCCTTACCCTAACGCCTAGATCTAACCCTAAATCGAACCTACCGCCTAATCCTAACCTTAAGCCCTAATGCTAACTCTAACCCTGAACCCTAAACCTATCCGTAACCCTTAATACTAACCCTATCCGTGAACCTTAACCCTGACCCTAACCATTACCCGCACCGAAGCATTTAACCCTGACCCTACCCCTAATCCTTAATGATAACACTAACACTAAACCCTAACCCTAAGCCCAACACTTAACCCTAATCCTTTCCCTTAACCCTAACCCTAACGCAAACCCCTAAACGTAACCCTAACCGTGACCAGTAAACCTAACCCTAACCTCTAACACAAACCATAGCACATAACTCTAACCCTAAAACTAAACCTAACCCCAACCCGAACCCTAAACCCTAACTCTTAACCTTAACCCTAAGCGTTAACTCTCACGCTAACCTTTAATCCTAACCCTAATCCTAATCTTCAACCCTAAACCTAACACTTAACCCTAATCCTGTACCAAACCCTAACCCCTCATCTTAACCCTAACCGTAAACCTCAACCCTAAAACAAAGTGTAACCGTTAAACCTAAGAGTAACTTTTAACACTAACCCTAATCCCTAACCCTAAGCCCTCACCCTAACACTAAACTTCATCCTTAACCCTAACCATAATCCTAACCCTAAATCTAATTCTCAGACTTCTTACTTTCTTAGAGTATAGAAAGCCTGCAATCCTCCCATGCCATGCGTGAAAGGAGGCTCTACCACTGTGTCCTGCGTGAAACCCACGGGCCCATACCCAGAGTATGATAGAGTGGGTTCCCGGGTACAATCCCAGCCCCCTAAACTCCCCCCGCCCGCCTAATGCAGACAGGGCCCGTGCGCTAAGCATAAACAAAACCTTTAACAGATAACCCTAACCCTGAACATAACACCCAACCCTGTTCCTATTTCTCCCCTTAACACGTAAACCTCACCGTGCGCCTAACTTTAACCTCTTATCCTAACGTTAATGCATAACCCATTTCCTGAGAACAACCCCTATCCCATAATTCTAACCCTATCTCCTAGTCATCACTGTGACACCTAATCCCTAACCCTAATTCTAAACCGCTAACCCTAACCGTAACCCTACCTACAACCCTGACACTGACAGTAACCCTTACTTCTAACCCCAACGCTATGCCTAACAAAAACCCTAACCCTGCACCCTAACCCCTAAGCCTTACCCTAACCCTTAACCCTAATCCTAATCCTAACCATTAAACCTAACCCTAGCTCTTAAAGATAACCCTGAACCTTGCCCTCACGACTAGACCTAACCCTGACACTAACCTAACACCTAACCCTAAGCAGAACCCCTAAAGCTAAGCCTGAACCCTATCCCTAACCCTAGCAGTAAACTTTAACCCTAAACCTAAGCCCAACCCATAACCCTAATCCTATCCTTTTACCCTAAAACTAACCCCTAAACCTAACCCCTATACCTCACCCTAACTCTAACCCCAAATCTAATTCTAACCATACCCCTTCATAAAACACTAACTCCTAACCGCTAACCCTAACACTAACCAAAAACCCTAATCACTAATACCTAACCCTAACGCTTAAACTTTACCCTAACCGTTAACCCTCACCCTAAATCTTAACACTGAACCTAACCTTAACCTTTAACTCTAAGCCTAACCCTTAACCCTACAGTAAGGAAGACCCTTAATGCTAATGGGATCCCTTTTCCGTAACCCTAACACTACAGCTAAAAATAACAGTAACCTTTCATCCTTAAACCTAACCCTAACACTTACTTAACCCCAAACCTTAACCCTAATCCTAAGCATTAAACCTAACCCTATCTCTTAACCCTAACGCTAGCCCTTACCCGAACGCCTAGATCTAACCCTAAATCGAACCTACCGCCTAATCCTAACCTTAAGCCCTAATGCTAACTCTAACCCTGAACCCTAAACCTACCCGTAACCCTTAAAACTAACCCTATCCGTGAACCTTAACCCTGAACCTAACCATTACCCGCACCCAGGCATTTAACCCTGACCCTACCCCTAGTCCTTAATGATAACCCTAACACTAAACCCTAACCCTAAGGCCAACACTTAACCGTAATCCTATCCCTTAACCCTAACCCTAACCCTAACCCTAATGCTAACCCCTAAACGTAACCCTAACCGTCACCAGTAAACCTAACCCTAACCTCTAACACAAACCATAGCACATAACTCTAACCCTAAAACTAACCCTAACCCTAAACCTAACCCTAACCCTAACCCCTAACCCTAACCCCTAACCCTAACCCTAACCCCTAACCCTAACCCTAACCCCGAACCCTAACCCTAACCTAACCCTAACCCAACCCTAACACTAACCCTAACCCTAACCCCTAACCCTAACCCTTACCCTTACCCTAACCCTTACACTTACCCTTACCCTAACCCTAACCCCTAACCCTAACCCTAACCGCTAACCCTCACCCTAACCCCTAACCCTATCCCCTAACCCCTACCCTAACCCTAACCCCTAACCCTAACCCTAACCCCTAACCCTAACCCCTGACCCTGACCCTGACCCCTGACCATGACCCTGACCCTAGCCCTAGCCCTAGCCCTAACCCTAACCCTAACACTAACCCTAACCAAAAATCCTAATCAGTAATCCCTAACCCTAACGCTTAACCTTTACCCTAACCGTTAACCCTCACCCTAAATCTTAACACTGACCCTAACCTTCACCTTTAACTCTAAGCCTAACCCTTAACCCTACAGTAAGGAAGACCCTTAATGCTAATGGGATCCCTTATCCCTAACCCTAACACTACAGCTAAAATTAACCCTGACCTTTCATCCTTAAACCTAACCCCTAACACTTACTTTAACCCAAAACCCTAACCCTAATCATAAGCATTAAACCTAATCCTATCTCTTAACCCTAACGCTAGCCCTTACCCTAACGCCTAGATCTAACCCTAAATATAACCTACCGCCTAATCCTAACCTTAAACCCTAATGGTAACTCTAACCCTGAACCCTAAACCTACCCGTAACCCTTAACACTAACCCTATCCGTGAACCTTAACCCTGACCCTAACTATTACCCGCACACAAGCATTTAACCCTGACCCTAACCCTAATCCTTAATGATAACCCTAACACTAAACCCTCACCCTAAGCCCAACACTTAACCCTAATCCTATCCCTTAACCCTAACCCTAACCTAACCCTAACCCCTAACCCCTACCCTAATCCTAACCCTAAACCTAACCCCTAACCCTAACCCTAACTCCTAACGCTAACCGAAACCCTAACCCAAACCCTAAACCTAACCCATAACCCTAACCCTAACCCCAACCCATAACCCTAACCTAACCCAACCCTAACCCTAACCCTAACCCCTAACCCTAACCCCTAACCCTAACCATAACCCCTAACCCTAACCGTAAACCTAACGCTTAACCCTAACCCTAACCCCACCCCTAACCCTAACCTAACCCTAACCATAACCCTAACCCCTAACCCTAACCCTAAACCCCAACCCTAACCCAACCCTAACCCTAACCCTAACCCCTAACCCTAAACCCTAACCCCTAACCCTAAGCCCTAACCCTAACCCTAACCCCTAACCCTAACCCCAACCCCTAACCCTAACCCTAACCCTAACCCCTAACACCAACCCTAACCCTAACCCCTAACCCTAACCCTAACCCCTAACCCTAACCCTAACCCCTAACCCTAACCCCTAACCCGTAACACTAACACCTAACCCTAACCCTAAGCCCTAACCCTAACCCTAACCCTAACCCCGACCCCAACCCCAACTCTAACCCTAAACCTAAACCCTAACCCTGACCCTGACCCTGACCCTGAGCCTAACCCCTAATCCTAACCCTAACCCCTAACCCTCCCGTACCCCTACACCTACCCTAACCCTAACCCTAACCCAACCCTAACCCTAACCCTAACCCAACCCCAACCATAACCCTAACCCCCTAACCCTAACCCTAACCCCTAACCCTAACCCTAACCCCTAACCCTAAACCTAACCCCTAACCCTAAACCCTAACCCCTGACCATGACCCTGACCCTAACCCTAACCCCTAACCCTAAACCTAACCCCTAACCCTAAACCCTAACCCCTGACCATGACCCTGACCCTAACCCTAACCCCTAACCCTAACCCTAACCCTAACTCTAACCCTGAACCCTAAACCTACCCGTAACCCTTAACACTAACCCTATTCGTGAACCTTAACCCTGACCCTAACCATTACCCGCACCCAAGCATTTAACCCTGACCCTACCCCTAATCCTTAATGCTAACCCTAACACTAAACCCTAACCCTAAGCCCAACACTTAACCCTAATCCTATCCCTTAACCCTAACCCTAACCCTAATGCTAACCCCTAAACGTAACCCTAAACGTCACCAGTAAACCTAACCCTAACCGCTAACACAAACCATAGCACATAACTCTAACCCTAAAACTAACTCTAACCCTAAACCTAACCCTAAACCCTAACTCTTAACCTTAAACCTAAGCGTTAACTCTCACGCTAACCTTTAATCCTAACCCTAATCCTAATCTTGAACACTAAACCTAATACTTAACTCTAACGCTGTACCAAACCCTAACCCCTCATCTTAATCCTAACCGTAAACCTCAACCCTAAACCACAGTGGAACCGTTAAACCTAAGGGTAACCTTTAACCCTAACCCTAATCCCTAACCCTAAGCCCTCACCCTAACACTAAACTTCATCCTTAACCCTAACCAGAATCCTAACCCTAAATCTAATTCTCAGACTTCTTGCTTTCTTAGAGTTTGGAAAGCCTGCAATCCTCCCATGCCATGCGTGAAAGGAGGCTCTACCACTGTGTCCTGCATGCAACCCACGGGCCCATACCCAGAGTATGATAGAGTGGGTTCCCGGGTACAATCCCAGCCCCCTAAACTCCCCCCGCCCGCCTAATGCAGAGAGGGCCCGTGCGCTAAGCATAAACAATACCTTTAACAGATAACCCTAACCCTGAACATAACACCCAACCCTGTTCCTATTTCTCCCCTTAACACGTAAACCTCACCGTGCGCCTAACTTTAACCTCTTATCCTAACGTTAATGCATAACCCATTTCTTGAGAACAACCCCTATCCCATAATTCTAACCCTATCTCCTAGTCATCACTGTGACACCTAATCCCTAACCCTAATTCTAAACCGCTAACCCTAACCGTAACCCTACCTACAACCCTAACACTGACAGTAACCCTTACTTCTAGCCCCAACGCTATGTCTAACAAAAACCCTAACCCTTGACCCTATCCCTTCACCCTAACCCCTAAGCCTTACCCTAAACCTTAACCCTAATCCTAATCCTAACCATTAAACCTAACCCTAGCTCTTAAAGCTAACCCTAAACCTTACCCTCACGACTAGACCTAACCCTGACACTAACCTAACACCTAACCCTAACCAGAACCCCTAAAGCTAAGCCTGAACCCTATCCCTAACCCTAGCAGTAAACTTTAACCCTAAACCTAAGCCCAACCCGTAACCCTAATCCTATCCTTTTACCCTAAAACTAACCCCTAAACCTAACCCATATACCTCACCCTAACTCTAAACCCAATCCTAATTCTAACCATACCCCTTCATAAAACACTAACCGCTAACCTAACACTAACCAAAAACCCTAATCACTAATCCCTAACCCTAACACTTAACCTTTACCCTAACTGTTAACCCTCACCCTAAATCTTAACACTGACCATAACCTTAACCTTTAACTCTAAGCCTATCCCTTAATCCTACAGTAAGGAAGACCCTTAATGCTAATGGGATCCCTTAACCCTAACCCTAACACTACAGCTAAAAATAACCCTAACCTTTGATCCTGAAACCTAACCCCTACACTTACTTTAACCCCAAACCCTAACCCTAATAATAAGCATTAAACCTAACCCTATCTCTTAACCCTAACGCTAGCCCTTACCCTAACGCCTAGATCTAACCCTAAATCTAACCTACCGCCTAATCCTAACCTTAAGCCCTAATGCTAACTCTAACCCTGAACCCTAAACCTACCCATAACCCTTAACACTAACCCTATCCGTGAACCTTAACCCTGACCCTAACCATTACCCGCACCGAAGCATTTAACCCTGACCCTAACCCTAATCCTTAATGCTAACCCTAAGACTAAACCCTAACCCTAAGCCCAAAACTTAACCCTAATCCTATCCCTTAACCCTAACTCTAACCCTAATGCTAACCCCTAAACGTAACCCTATCCGTGCCCAGTAAACCTAACCCTAACCTCTAACACAAATCATAGCACATAACTCTAACCCTAAAACTAACCCTAACCCTAAACCTAACCATGAACCCTAACTCTTAACCTTAACCCTAAGCGTTAACTCTCACGCTAACCTTTAATCCTAACCCTAATCCTAATCTTCAACCCTAAACCTAAGACTTAACCCTAACCCTGTACCAAACCCTAACCGCTCATCTTAACACTAACCGTAAACCTCAACCCTAAACCAAAGTGTAACCGTTAAACCTAAGAGTAATCTTTAACCCTAACCCTAATCCCTAACCCTAAGCCCTCGCCGTAACACTAAACTTCATCCTTAACTCTAACCATAATCCTAACCCTAAATCTAATTCTCAGACTTCTTGCTTTCTTAGAGTTTAGAAAGCCTGCCATCCTCCCATGCCATGCGTGAAAGGAGGCTCTACCACTGTGTCCTGCATGAAACCCACGGGCCCATACCCAGAGTATGATAGAGTGGGTTCCCGGGTACAATCCCAGCCCCCTAAACTCCCCCGGCCCGCCTAATGCAGACAGGGCCCGTGCGCTAAGCATAAACAATACCTTTAACAGATAACCCTAACCCTGAACATAACACCCAACCCTGTTCCTATTTCTCCCCTTAACACGTAAACCTCACCGTGCGCCTAACTTTAACCTCTTATCCTAACGTTAATGCATAACCCATTTCCTGAGAACAACCCCTATCCCATAATTCTAACCCTATCTCCTAGTCATCACTGTGACACCTAATCCCTAACCCTAATTCTAAACCGCTAACCCTAACCGTAACCCTACCTACAACCCTAACACTGACAGTATCCCTTACTTCTAACCCCAACGCTATGCCTAACAAAAACCCTAACCCTTGACCCTAACCCTTCACCCTAACCCCTAAGCCTTACCCTAACCCTTAACCCTAATCCTAATCCTAACCATTAAACCTAACCCTAGCTCTTAAAGCTAACCCTAAACCTTACCCT
>NW_027183175.1:50000-51867 GCF_041146395.1 Eulemur rufifrons | reverse complement strand
GGTTATGTGCTATGGTTTGTGTTAGAGGTCAGGGTTAGGTTTACTGGGCATGGTTAGGGTTACGTTTAGGGGTTAACATTAGGGTTAGGGTTAGGGTTAAGGGATAGGATTAGTGTTAAGTGTTGGGCTTCGGGTTAGGGTTTAGTTTTAGGGTTATCATTAAGGATTAGGGTTAGGGTCAGGGTTAAATGCTTGGGTGCGGGTAATGGTTAGGGTCAGGGTTAAGGTTCACGGATAGGGTTAGTGTTATGGTTATGGGTAGATTTAGGTTTCAGGGTTAGAGTTAGCATTAGGGCTTAAGGTTAGGATTAGGCGGTAGGTTAGATTCAGGGTTAGATCTAGGCGTTAGGGTTAGGGTTAGGGTTAGGGGTTAGGGTTAGGGTTAGGGTTAGGGTTAGTTTTAGGGTTAGAGTTATGTGCTATGGTTTCTGTTAGAGGTTAGGGTTAGGTATACTGGTCACGGATAGGGTTACGTTTGGGGGTAGCATTAGGGTTAGGGTTAGGGTTAAGGGATAGGATTAGGGATAAGTGTTGGGCTTAGGGTTAGGGTTTAGTGTTAGGGTTAGCATTAAGGATTAGGGTTAGGGTCAGGGTTAAATGCTTGGGAGCGGGTAATGGTTAGAGTGAGGGTTAAGGTTCACGGATAGAGTTAGTGTTAAGGGTTACGGGTAGGTTTAGGGTTCAGGGTTAGTGTTAGCATTAGTGCTTAAGGTTAGGATTAGGCGGTAGGTTAGATTTAGGGTTAGATCTAGGCGTTATGGTAAGGGCTAGCGTTAGGGTTAAGAGATAGGGTTAGGTTTAATGCTTAGGATTAGGGTTAGGGTTTGGGGTTAAAGTAAGTGTTAGGGGTTAGGTTTAAGGATCCAAGGTTAGGGTTATTTTTAGCTGAAGTGTTAGGGTTAGGGATAAGGGATCCCATTAGCATTAAGGGTCTTCCTTACTGTAGGGTTAAGGGTTAGGCTTAGAGTTAAAGGTTAAGGTTAGGGTCAGTGTTAAGATTTAGGGTGAGGGTTAACGGTTAGGGTAAAGGTTAAGCGTTAGGGTTAGGGATTAGTGATTAGGGTTTTTGGTCAGTGTTAGGGTTAGCGGTTAGGAGTTAGTGTTTTATGAAGGGGTATGGTTAGAATTAGGATTGGGGTTAGAGTTAGGGTGAGGTATAGGGGTTAGTTTTAGAGTAAAAGGATAGGATTAGGGTTACGGGTTGGGCTTAGGTTTAGGGTTAAAGTTTACTGCTAGGGTTAGGGATAGGGTTCAGGGTTAGCTTTAGGGGTTCTGGTTACGGTTAGGTGTTAGGTTAGTGTCAGGGTTAGGTCTAGTCGTGAGGGTAAGGTTTAGGGTTAGCTTTAAGAGCTAGGGTTAGGTTTAATGGTTAGGATTAGGATTAGGGTTAAGGGTTAGGGTAAGGCTTAGGGGTTAGGGTGAAGGGTTAGGGTCAAGGGTTAGGGTTTTTGTTAGGCATAGCGTTGGGGTTAGAAGTAAGGGTTACTGTCAGTGTTAGGGTTGTAGGTAGGGTTACGGTTAGGGTTAGCGGTTTAGAATTAGGGTTAGGGATTAGGTGTCACAGTGATCACTAGGAGATAGGGTTAGAATTATGGGATAGGGGTTGTTCTCAGGAAATGGGTTATGCATTAACGTTAGGATAAGAGGTTACAGTTAGGCGCACGGTGAGGTTTACGTGTTAAGGGGAGAAATAGGAACAGGGTTGGGTGTTACGTTCAGGGTTAGGGTTATCTGTTAAAGGTATTGTTTATGCTTAGCGCACGGGCCTTGTCTGCATTAGGCGGGCGGGGGGAGTTTAGGGGGCTGGCATTGTACCCGGGAACCCACTCTATCATACTCTGGGTATGGGCCCGTGGGTTTCATGCAG
>NW_027183175.1:0-15000 GCF_041146395.1 Eulemur rufifrons | reverse complement strand
CTGCAGAGCCCCCTTTTACTCATGGCATGGGAGGATTTTAGGCTTTCTAAACTCTAAGAAAGCAAGAAGTCCGAGAATTAGATTTAGGGGTAGGATTATGATAATGTTTAGGGTTAGGGTTAGTGTTAAGGTGGGATCTTAGGGTTAGGGGTTAGGGTTAGAGGTTAGTGTTAGGTGTAACAGTTACAGTTAGGTTTATGGTTAAGTTTCAGGGTTAGGGTTAAGGTTTGGGTTTAGCGTTTGGCACAGGGTTAGGCTTCAGTGTTAGCTTTATGGTTAAAGATTAGGATTAGGGTTAGTGTGAGGGTTAATGGTAAGGGTCAAGATTAAGGGTTAGGGTTGGGGTTAGGGTTAGGTTTAGGGTTAGGGCTTAGGGTTAGGCTTAGGGTTAAGGGATAGGATTAGGGTTAAGTGTTGGGCATATGGTTAGGGTTAAAGTTTAGTGTTAGGGTTAATGTTTAGTGTTATGGTCCAGTTTAAGTGTTAGGGTGAGGGTTAACAGTTAGGATTAGGCTTAGGGGTTAGGGATATAGTGAAGGTTCAGTGTTAGGGTTAGGTTTAGGGTTCAGGGTTAGGGTTAGCTTTAGGGGTTATGGTTAGGGTTAGGTGTTAGGTTAGTGTCAGGGTTAGGTCTAGTCGTGAGGGTAAGGTTTAGGGTTAGCTTTACGAACTAGGGTTAGGTTTAATGGTTAGGATTAGGATTACGGTTACAGGTCAGGGTAATGCTCAGGGGTTAGGGTGAAGGGTGAAGTGTTAGGGCTTTTGTTAGGCATAGCGTTGGGGTTAGAACTAAGGGTTCCTGTCAGTGTTAGGGTTGTAGGCAGCGTTACGGTTAGGCTTAGCGGTGGAGAATTAGGGTTAGGGATTAGGTGTTACAGTTATGACTAGGAGATAGGGTTAGAATTATGGGATAGGGGATGTTCTCAGGGAATGGGTTATGCATTAACGTTACGTTAAGAGGTTAAAGTTAGGCTCACGGTGAGGTTTACGTGTTAAGGGGAGAAATAGGAACAGGGTTAGGTGCCATGTTCAGGGTTAGGGTTATCTGTTTAAGGTATCATTTATGCTTAGCGCACGGGCCCTGTCGGCATTAAGCTGGGGGGAGGTTAGGGGGCTGGGATTGTCACCGGGAACCCACTGTATCGGACTCTGGGTATGGGCCCGTGGATTTCATGAAGGACACAGTGGTAGAGCCTCCTTTCACACATGGCACGGGAGGATTGCAGGCTTTCTAAACTCTAAGAAAGCAAGAAGTCTGAGAATTAGATTTAGGGTTAGGATTATGGTTAGGGTTCAGGATGAAGTGTAGTGTTATGGTGAGGGGATAGGGTTACAGATTAGGGTTACGGTTTAAGGTTACTGTTAGGTTTAACGGTTACAGTTCGTTTTGGGGTTGAGGTTTGCGGATAGGGTTAAGATGAGGGGTCAGTGTTTGGTACAGGGTTAGGGATGTGTTCGGTTTAGGGTTGAAGATTAGGATTAGGGTTAGGATTAAAGGTTAGCATGAGAGTTAACGGTTAAGATTAAGGTTAAGGGTTAGGGTTAGGGTTTAGGTTTAGGGTTAAGGGTTAGGGTTAGTTTTAGGGTTAGAGTTATGTGTTAGGGTTTGTGTTAGAGGTTAGGGTTAGGTTTACTGTTCGTGGTTAGAGTTACGTTTAGGGGTTAGCATTAGGGTTAGGGATTAGGTTTAGGGTAAGTGTTTAGAGTTAGTGTTGGGCTTTAGGCTCGGGGTTTAGGTTCAGGGTCAGAGGTTAGGATTGGTGGTAGGGCTTAGATTTAGCGGTCAGTTTAAGGGCACAGGACCTGGTTAATCTACGGTGAGAGGGGTGTGGTCGGAGTCACCACAAAAGCACAACATCATTCCCTGGGCCTTGGGACAAAACCTACATGCAGGACTCAGGCAGAGCCTCATCTCACACATGGCATGGCTGTATTGTAGGCTTGCTTCACTCTGGGAATGGAAGTAGTGTGAGAATTAGGGTTAGGTTTGGGGTTAGGGGTTTCGAGTTAGGGGTTAGGTTTCGAGTCAGGGTCAGGTGCTAGGGATTAGTGGTTAGGTTTAGAGTTAGTGTTAGGGGTTAGGTGTTAAGTCTGGGTTGGGGGCCAGGGTTAGGTTTAGGGTTGGGGTTAGCGTTAGGGTTAGGGGTTAGGGTTAAGGGATAGGGTTAGGGTTAAGGGTTAGGCTTAGGGTTAGGGTTCAGGGTTAGGGTTAAGGTTTAGGGTTAGAGTCAGGGTTAAGTGTTAGGGTGAGGCTTAACAGTTAGGGTTAGGGTTAGGGGGTTAGGAATAGGGTTAGGGTTAAGGGTTAGGTTTATGGTTCAGGTTTAAGGTTAGGATTAGGGGTTAGGGTTAGTGTTAACTGTAGGTCAGTGTTGGGGTTAGATCTCTAGGCATTAGCGTATAGGTTAGGGTTAGGGTTAAGTAGGGTTATGTTTAATGGTTAGGATTGGGATTAGCGTTAAGGGTTAGGGTTAAGCTTTAGGGGTTATGACTAAGGATCAATGGTTAGGGTTATTTTTAGGCGTAGGGTTAGGGTAAGGGTTTTAGGGTTAGTGTTAGTGTTGTTGGTAGGGTTAAGGTTAGGGTTGGCGTTTCAGAATTAGGGACTAGGTGTTATGGTTACGGCTAGGAGTTAGGGTTAGAATTACGGTATAGGGCTTGTTCTCAGGGTGTCATGCATTATCGTTAAGATAAGGGGTTAAGTTAGGGTTAGGGTGAGGTTTACGTGTTAAGGTGAGCAGTAGGATCAGGGTTAGGTGTTATGTTCTGGGTTAGGGTTATGGGTGTGGGGTAGGGTTTATGCTTAGGGCACGGGCCCTGTATGCACTAGGAGGCGAAGTTAGGGGTCTGTGATGGTCGCTGGGAGCCCACTCTATCGTACGCAGTGTATGGGCCTCTGGATTTCATGCAGGACACTGTGGCAGAGCGGGCTTTCATGCATGGCTTAGTAGGATTGTAGGCTTTCAAAACTCTGAGAAAGCAAGTCTGAGAATTAGATTTAGGTTAGGATTACGGTATGGTTTAGGGATGAAGATTAGTGATAGGGTGAGGGCTTAGGGTTAGGGGTTAGCGTTAGGGTTAGGGTTGTTGGTAGGGTGAAGGTTAGGGTTGGCATTTTAGAATTAGGGATGAGGTGTTACGGTTATGGCTAGGGGTTAGGATTAGAATTATGGGATAGGGCTTCTTCTCAGGGTGTTATGCATTAAGGTTAAGATAAGGGGATAAGTTAGGGTTACGGGGAGGTTTATGTTTTAAGGTGAGCAATAGGATCAGGGTCAGGTGCTATGTTCAGGGTGAGGGTTATCTGTTAGGGGTAGTGTTTATACTTAGCGTACAGGCCCTGTCTGCACTGGGCGGGGGGCTGGGGTTAGGGGGATGGGATTGTCCCGGGAACCCACTCTATCATACCCTAGGTATGGGCTCCTGGTTTCATGCAAGAGAGAGCTGCAGAGCCCCCTTTGACTCATGGCATGGGAGGATTTTAGGCTTTCTAAACTCTAAGAAAGCAAGAAGTCCGAGAATTAGATTTGGGGTAGGATTATGATAATGTTTAGGGTTAGGGTTAGTGTTAAGGTGGGGTCTTAGGGTTAGGGGTTAGGGTTAGAGGTTAGTGTTAGGTGTAACAGTTACAGTTAGGTTTATGGTTAAGTTTCAGGGTTAGGGTTAAGGTTTGGGTTTAGCGTTTGGCACAGGGTTAGGCTTCAGTGTTAGCTTTATGGTTAAAGATTAGGATTAGGGTTAGTGTGAGGGTTAATGGTAAGGGTCAAGATTAAGTGTTAGGGTTGGGGTTAGGGTTAGGTTTAGGGTTAGGGCTTAGGGTTAGGCTTAGGGTTAAGGGATAGGATTAGGGTTAAGTGTTGGGCATATGGTTAGGGTTAAAGTTTAGTGTTAGGGTTAATGTTTAGTGTTATGGTCCAGTTTAAGTGTTAGGGTGAGGGTTAACAGTTAGGATTAGGCTTAGGGGTTAGGGATATAGTGAAGGTTCAGTGTTAGTGTTAGGTTTAGGGTTCAGGGTTAGGGTTAGCTTTAGGGGTTATGGTTAGGGTTAGGTGTTAGGTTAGTGTCAGGGTTAGGTCTAGTCGTGAGGGTAAGGTTTAGGGTTAGCTTTAAGAGCTAGGGTTAGGTTTAATGGTTAGGATTAGGATTACGGTTACAGGTCAGGGTAATGCTCAGGGGTTAGGGTGAAGGGAGAAGTGTTAGGGCTTTTGTTAGGCATAGCGTTGGGGTTAGAACTAAGGGTTCCTGTCAGTGTTAGGGTTGTAGGCAGCGTTACGGTTAGGCTTAGCGGTGGAGAATTAGGGTTAGGGATTAGGTGTTACAGTTATGACTAGGAGATAGGGTTAGAATTATGGGATAGGGGATGTTCTCAGGAAATGGGTTATGCATTAACGTTACGTTAAGAGGTTAAAGTTAGGCTCACGGTGAGGTTTACGTGTTAAGGGGAGAAATAGGAACAGGGTTAGGTGCCATGTTCAGGGTTAGGGTTATCTGTTAAAGGTATCATTTATGCTTAGCGCACGGGCCCTGTCGGCATTAAGCTGGGGGGAGGTTAGGGGGCTGGGATTGTCACCGGGAACCCACTGTATCGGACTCTGGGTATGGGCCCGTGGATTTCATGAAGGACACAGTGGTAGAGCCTCCTTTCACACATGGCACGGGAGGATTGCAGGCTTTCTAAACTCTAAGAAAGCAAGAAGTCTGAGAATTAGATTTAGGGTTAGGATTATGGTTAGGGTTCAGGATGAAGTGTAGTGTTATGGTGAGGGGATAGGGTTACAGATTAGGGTTACGGTTTAAGGTTACTGTTAGGTTTAACGGTTACAGTTCGTTTTGGGGTTGAGGTTTGCGGATAGGGTTAAGATGAGGGGTCAGTGTTTGGTACAGGGTTAGGGTTGTGTTCGGTTTAGGGTTGAAGATTAGGATTAGGGTTAGGATTAAAGGTTAGCATGAGAGTTAACGGTTAAGATTAAGGTTAAGGGTTAGGGTTAGGGTTTAGGTTTAGGGTTAAGGGTTAGGGTTAGTTTTAGGGTTAGAGTTATGTGTTAGGGTTTGTGTTAGAGGTTAGGGTTAGGTTTACTGTTCGTGGTTAGAGTTACGTTTAGGGGTTAGCATTAGGGTTAGGGATTAGGTTTAGGGTAAGTGTTTAGAGTTAGTGTTGGGCTTTAGGCTCGGGGTTTAGGTTCAGGGTCAGAGGTTAGGATTGGTGGTAGGGCTTAGATTTAGCGGTCAGTTTAAGGGCACAGGACCTGGTTAATCTACGGTGAGAGGGGTGTGGTCGGAGTCACCACAAAAGCACAACATCATTCCCTGGGCCTTGGGACAAAACCTACATGCAGGACTCAGGCAGAGCCTCATCTCACACATGGCATGGCTGTATTGTAGGCTTGCTTCACTCTGGGAATGGAAGTAGTGTGAGAATTAGGGTTAGGTTTGGGGTTAGGGGTTTCGAATTAGGGGTTAGGTTTCGAGTCAGGGTCAGGTGCTAGGGATTAGTGGTTAGGTTTAGAGTTAGTGTTAGGGGTTAGGTGTTAAGTCTGGGTTGGGGGCCAGGGTTAGGTTTAGGGTTGGGGTTAGCGTTAGGGTTAGGGGTTAGGGTTAAGGGATAGGGTTAGGGTTAAGGGTTAGGCTTAGGGTTAGGGTTCAGGGTTAGGGTTAAGGTTTAGGGTTAGAGTCAGGGTTAAGTGTTAGGGTGAGGCTTAACAGTTAGGGTTAGGGTTAGGGGGTTAGGAATAGGGTTAGGGTTAAGGGTTAGGTTTATGGTTCAGGTTTAAGGTTAGGATTAGGGGTTAGGGTTAGTGTTAACTGTAGGTCAGTGTTGGGGTTAGATCTCTAGGCATTAGCGTATAGGTTAGGGTTAGGGTTAAGTAGGGTTATGTTTAATGGTTAGGATTGGGATTAGCGTTAAGGGTTAGGGTTAAGCTTTAGGGGTTATGACTAAGGATCAATGGTTAGGGTTATTTTTAGGCGTAGGGTTAGGGTAAGGGTTTTAGGGTTAGTGTTAGTGTTGTTGGTAGGGTTAAGGTTAGGGTTGGCGTTTCAGAATTAGGGATTAGGTGTTATGGTTACGGCTAGGAGTTAGGGTTAGAATTACGGTATAGGGCTTGTTCTCAGGGTGTCATGCATTATCGTTAAGATAAGGGGTTAAGTTAGGGTTAGGGTGAGGTTTACGTGTTAAGGTGAGCAGTAGGATCAGGGTTAGGTGTTATGTTCTGGGTTAGGGTTATGGGTGTGAGGTAGGGTTTATGCTTAGGGCACGGGCCCTGTATGCACTAGGAGGCGAAGTTAGGGGTCTGTGATGGTCGCTGGGAGCCCACTCTATCGTACGCAGTGTATGGGCCTCTGGGTTTCATGCAGGACACTGTGGCAGAGCGGGCTTTCATGCATGGCTTAGTAGGATTGTAGGCTTTCAAAACTCTGAGAAAGCAAGTCTGAGAATTAGATTTAGGGTTAGGATTACGGTACGGTTTAGGGATGAAGATTAGCGATAGGGTGAGGGCTTAGGGTTAGGGGTTAGGGTTAGGGTTGTTGGTAGGGTGAAGGTTAGGGTTGGCATTTTAGAATTAGGGATGAGGTGTTACGGTTATGGCTAGGGGTTAGGATTAGAATTATGGGATAGGGCTTCTTCTCAGGGTGTTATGCATTAAGGTTAAGATAAGGGGATAAGTTAGGGTTACGGGGAGGTTTATGTTTTAAGGTGAGCAATAGGATCAGGGTCAGGTGCTATGTTCAGGGTGAGGGTTATCTGTTAGGGGTAGTGTTTATACTTAGCGTACAGGCCCTGTCTGCACTGGGCGGGGGGCTGGGGTTAGGGGGATGGGATTGTCCCGGGAACCCACTCTATCATACCCTAGGTATGGGCTCCTGGTTTCATGCAAGAGAGAGCTGCAGAGCCCCCTTTGACTCATGGCATGGGAGGATTTTAGGCTTTCTAAACTCTAAGAAAGCAAGAAGTCCGAGAATTAGATTTGGGGTAGGATTATGATAATGTTTAGGGTTAGGGTTAGTGTTAAGGTGGGGTCTTAGGGTTAGGGGTTAGGGTTAGAGGTTAGTGTTAGGTGTAACAGTTACAGTTAGGTTTATGGTTAAGTTTCAGGGTTAGGGTTAAGGTTTGGGTTTAGCGTTTGGCACAGGGTTAGGCTTCAGTGTTAGCTTTATGGTTAAAGATTAGGATTAGGGTTAGTGTGAGGGTTAATGGTAAGGGTCAAGATTAAGTGTTAGGGTTGGGGTTAGGGTTAGGTTTAGGGTTAGGGCTTAGGGTTAGGGGATAGGATTATAGTTAAGTGTTGGGCTTATGGTTAGGGTTAAAGTTTAGTGTTAGGGTTAATGTTTAGTGTTATGGTCCAGTTTAAGTGTTAGGGTGAGGGTTAACAGTTAGGATTAGGCTTAGGGGTTAGGGATATAGTGAAGGTTCAGTGTTAGGGTTAGGTTTAGGGTTCAAGTTAGGGTTAGCTTTAGGGGTAATGGTTAGGGTTAGGTGTTAGGTTAGTGTCAGGGTTAGGTCTAGTCGTGAGGGTAAGGTTTAGGGTTAGCTTTAAGAGCTAGGGTTAGGTTTAATGGTTAGGATTAGGGTTACGGTTAAAGCTTAGGGTAATGCTTAGTGGTTAGGGTGAAGGGTGAAGGGTTAGGGCTTTTGTTAGGCATAGCGTTGGGGTTAGAACTAAGGTTTCCTGTCAGTGTTAGGGTTGTAGGCAGCGTTACCGTTAGGCTTAGCGGTGGAGAATTAGGGTTAGGGGTTAGGTGTTACAGTTATGACTAGGAGATAGGGTTAGAATTATGGGATAGGGGATGTTCTCAGGGAATGGGTTATGCATTAACGTTACGTTAAAAGGTTAAAGTTAGGCTCACGGTGAGGTTTACGTGTTAAGGGGAGAAATAGGAACAGGGTTAGGTGCCATGTTCAGGGTTAGGGTTATCTGTTAAAGGTATCATTTATGCTTAGCGCACGGGCCCTGTCGGCATTAAGCTGGGGGGAGGTTAGGGGGCTGGGATTGTCACCGGGAACCCACTGTATCGGACTCTGGGTATGGGCCCGTGGATTTCATGCAGGACACAGTGGTAGAGCCTCCTTTCACACATGGCATGGGAGGATTGCAGGCTTTCTAAACTCTAAGAAAGCAAGAAGTCTGAGAATTAGATTTAGGGTTAGGATTATGGTTAGGGTTCAGGATGAAGTGTAGTGTTATGGTGAGGGGATAGGGTTACAGATTAGGGTTACGGTTTAAGGTTACTCTTAGGTTTAACGGTTACAGTTCGTTTTGGGGTTGAGGTTTGCGGATAGGGTTAAGATGAGGGGTTAGGTTTTGGTACAGGGTTAGGGTTGTGTTAGGTTTAGGGTTGAAGATTAGGATTAGAGTTAGGATTAAAGGTTAGCATGAGAGTTAACGGTTAAGATTAAGGTTAAGGGTTAGGGTTAGGGTTTAGGTTTAGGGTTAAGGGTTAGGGTTAGTTTTAGGGTTAGAGTTATGTGTTAAGGTTTGTGTTAGAGGTTAGGGTTAGGTTTACTGTCCACGGTAAGGGTTACGTTTAGGGGTTAGCATTAGGGTTAGGGATTAGTTTTAGGGTAAGGGTTTAGAGTTAGTGTTGGGCTTTAGGCTCGGGGCTTAGGTTCAGGGTCAGGGGTTAGGGTTGGTGGTAGGGCTTAGATTTAGCGGTCAGTTTAAGGGCACAGGACCTGGTTAATCTACGGTGAGAGGGGTGTGGTCGGAGTCACCACAAAAGCACAACATCATTCCCTGGGCCTTGGGACAAAACCTACATGCAGGACTCAGGCAGAGCCTCATCTCACACATGGCATGACTGTATTGTAGGCTTGCTTCACTCTGGGAATGGAAGTAGTGTGAGAATTAGGGCTAGGTTTGGGGTTAGGGGTTTCGAGTTAGGGGTTAGGTTTCGAGTCAGGGTCAGGTGCTAGGGATTAGTGGTTAGGTTTAGAGTTAGTGTTAGGGGTTAGGTGTTAAGTCTGGGTTGGGGGCCAGGGTTAGGTTTAGGGTTGGGGTTAGCGTTAGGGTTAGGGGTTAGGGTTAAGGGATAGGGTTAGGGTTAAGGGTTAGGCTTAGGGTTAGGGTTCAGGGTTAGGGTTAAGGTTTAGGGTTAGAGTCAGGGTTAAGTGTTAGGGTGAGGCTTAACAGTTAGGGTTAGGGTTAGGGGGTTAGGAATAGGGTTAGGGTTAAGGGTTAGGTTTATGGTTCAGGTTTAAGGTTAGGATTAGGGGTTAGGGTTAGTGTTAACTGTAGGTCAGTGTTGGGGTTAGATCTCTAGGCATTAGCGTATAGGTTAGGGTTAGGGTTAAGTAGGGTTATGTTTAATGGTTAGGATTGGGATTAGCGTTAAGGGTTAGGGTTAAGCTTTAGGGGTTATGACTAAGGATCAATGGTTAGGGTTATTTTTAGGCGTAGGGTTAGGGTAAGGGTTTTAGGGTTAGTGTTAGTGTTGTTGGTAGGGTTAAGGTTAGGGTTGGCGTTTCAGAATTAGGGATTAGGTGTTATGGTTATGGCTAGGAGTTAGGGTTAGAATTACGGTATAGGGCTTGTTCTCAGGGTGTCATGCATTATCGTTAAGATAAGGGGTTAAGTTAGGGTTAGGGTGAGGTTTACGTGTTAAGGTGAGCAGTAGGATCAGGGTTAGGTGTTATGTTCTGGGTTAGGGTTATGGGTGTGGGGTAGGGTTTATGCTTAGGGCACGGGCCCTGTATGCACTAGGAGGCGAGGTTAGGGGTCTGTGATGGTCGCTGGGAGCCCACTCTATCGTACGCAGTGTATGGGCCTCTGGGTTTCATGCAGGACACTGTGGCAGAGCGGGCTTTCATGCATGGCTTAGTAGGATTGTAGGCTTTCAAAACTCTGAGAAAGCAAGTCTGAGAATTAGATTTAGGGTTAGGATTACGGTACTGTTTAGGGATGAAGATTAGTGATAGGTGAGGGCTTAGGGTTAGGGGTTAGGGTTAGGGTTAGGGTTGTTGGCAGGGTGAAGGTTAGGGTTGGCATTTTAGAATTAGGGATGAGGTGTTACGGTTATGGCTAGGGGTTAGGATTAGAATTATGGGATAGGGCTTCTTCTCAGGGTGTTATGCATTAAGGTTAAGATAAGGGGATAAGTTAGGGTTACGGGGAGGTTTATGTTTTAAGGTGAGCAATAGGATCAGGGTCAGGTGCTATGTTCAGGGTGAGGGTTATCTGTTAGGGGTAGTGTTTATACTTAGCGTACAGGCCCTGTCTGCACTGGGCGGGGGGCTGGGCTTAGGGGGATGGGATTGTCCCCGGGAACCCACTCTATCATACGCTAGGTATGGGCTCCTGGTTTCATGCAAGAGAGAGCTGCAGAGCCCCCTTTTACTCATGGCATGGGAGGATTTTAGGCTTTCTAAACTCTAAGAAAGCAAGAAGTCCGAGAATTAGATTTAGGGGTAGGATTATGATAATGTTTAGGTTTAGGTTTAGTGTTAAGGTGGGGTCTTAGGGTTAGGGGTTAGGGTTAGAGGTTAGTGTTAGGTGTAACAGTTACAGTTAGGTTTATGGTTAAGTTTCAGGGTTAGGGTTAAGGTTTGGGTTTAGCGTTTGGCACAGGGTTAGGCTTCAGTGTTAGCTTTATGGTTAAAGATTAGGATTAGGGTTAGTGTGAGGGTTAATGGTAAGGGTCAAGATTAAGGGTTAGGGTTGGGGTTAGGGTTAGGTTTAGGGTTAGGGCTTAGGGTTAGGCTTAGGATTAAGGGATAGGATTAGGGTTAAGTGTTGGGCTTATGGTTAGGGTTAAAGTTTAGTGTTAGGGTTAATGTTTAGTGTTATGATCCAGTTTAAGTGTTAGGGTGAGGGTTAACAGTTAGGATTAGGCTTAGGGGTTAGGGATATAGTGAAGGTTCAGTGTTAGGGTTAGGTTTAGGGTTCAGGGTTAGGGTTAGCTTTAGGGGTTATGGTTAGGGTTAGGTGTTAGGTTAGTGTCAGGGTTAGGTCTAGTCGTGAGGGTAAGGTTTAGGGTTAGCTTTAAGAGCTAGGGTTAGGTTTAATGGTTAGGATTAGGATTACGGTTAAAGGTTAGGGTAATGCTCAGGGGTTAGGGTGAAGGGTGAAGGGTTAGGGCTTTTGTTAGGCATAGCGTTGGGGTTAGAACTAAGGGTTCCTGTCAGTGTTATGGTTGTAGGCAGCGTTACGGTTAGGCTTAGCGGTGGAGAATTAGGGTTAGGGATTAGGTGTTACAGTTATGACTAGGAGATAGGGTTAGAATTATGGGATAGGAGATGTTCTCAGGGAATGGGTTATGCATTAACGTTACGTTAAGAGGTTAAAGTTAGGCTCACGGTGAGGTTTACGTGTTAAGGGGAGAAATAGGAACAGGGTTAGGTGCCATGTTCAGGGTTAGGGTTATCTGTTAAAGGTATCATTTATGCTTAGCGCACGGGCCCTGTCGGCATTAGGCTGGGGGGAGGTTAGGGGGCTGGGATTGTCACCGGGAACCCACTGTATCGGACTCTGGGTATGCGCCCGTGGATTTCATGCAGGACACAGTGGTAGAGCCTCCTTTCACACATGGCACGGGAGGATTGCAGGCTTTCTAAACTCTAAGAAAGCAAGAAGTCTGAGAATTAGATTTAGGGTTAGGATTATGGTTAGGGTTCAGGATGAAGTGTAGTGTTATGGTGAGGGGATAGGGTTACAGATTAGGGTTACGGTTTAAGGTTACTGTTAGGTTTAACGGTTACAGTTCGTTTTGGGGTTGAGGTTTGCGGATAGGGTTAAGATGAGGGGTCAGGGTTTGGTACAGGGTTAGGGTTGTGTTCGGTTTAGGGTTGAAGATTAGGATTAGGGTTAGGATTAAAGGTTAGCATGAGAGTTAACGGTTAAGATTAAGGTTAAGGGTTAGGGTTAGGGTTTAGGTTTAGGGTTAAGGGTTAGGGTTAGTTTTAGGGTTAGAGTTATGTGTTAGGGTTTGTGTTAGAGGTTAGAGTTAGGTTTACTGTTCGTGGTTAGAGTTACGTTTAGGGGTTAGCATTAGGGTTAGGGATTAGGTTTAGGGTAAGTGTTTAGAGTTAGTGTTGGGCTTTAGGCTCGGGGCTTAGGTTCAGGGTCAGCGGTTAGGGTTGGTGGTAGGGCTTAGATTTAGCGGTCAGTTTAAGGGCACAGGACCTGCTTAATCTACGGTGAGAGGGGTGTGGTCGGAGTCACCACAAAAGCACAACATCATTCCCTGGGCCTTGGGACAAAACCTACATGCAGGACTCAGGAAGAGCCTCATCTCACACATGGCATGGCTGTATTGTAGGCTTGCTTCACTCTGGGAATGGAAGTAGTGTGAGAATTAGGGTTAGGTTTGGGGTTAGGGGTTTCGAGTTAGGGGTTAGGTTTCGAGTCAGGGTCAGGTGCTAGGGATTAGTGGTTAGGTTTAGAGTTAGTGTTAGGGGTTAGGTGTTAAGTCTGGGTTGGGGGCCAGGGTTAGGTTTAGGGTTGGGGTTAGCGTTAGGGTTAGGGGTTAGGGTTAAGGGATAGGGTTAGGGTTAAGGGTTAGGCTTAGGGTTAGGGTTCAGGGTTAGGGTTAATGTTTAGGGTAAGAGTCAGGGTTAAGGGTTAGGGTGAGGCTTAACAGTTAGGGTTAGGGTTAGGGGGTTAGGAATAGTGTTAGGGTTAAGGGTTAGGTTTATGGTTCAGGTTTAAGGTTAGGATTAGGGGTTAGGGTTAGTGTTAACTGTAGGTCAGTGTTGGGGTTAGATCTCTAGGCATTAGCGTATAGGTTAGGGTTAGGGTTAAGTAGGGTTATGTTTAATGGTTAGGATTGGGATTAGCGTTAAGGGTTAGGGTTAAGCTTTAGGGGTTATGACTAAGGATCAATGGTTAGGGTTATTTTTAGGCGTAGGGTTAGGGTAAGGGTTTTAGGGTTAGTGTTAGTGTTGTTGGTAGGGTTAAGGTTAGGGTTGGCGTTTCAGAATTAGGGATTAGGTGTTATGGTTATGGCTAGGAGTTAGGGTTAGAATTACGGTATAGGGCTTGTTCTCAGGGTGTCATGCATTATCGTTAAGATAAAGGGTTAAGTTAGGGTTAGGGTGAGGTTTACGTGTTAAGGTGAGCAGTAGGATCAGGGTTAGGTGTTATGTTCTGGGTTAGGGTTATGGGTGTGGGGTAGGGTTTATGCTTAGGGCACGGGCCCTGTATGCACTAGGAGGCGAGTTAGGGGTCTGTGATGGTCGCTGGGAGCCCACTCTATCGTACGCAGTGTATGGGCCTCTGGGTTTCATGCAGGACACTGTGGCAGAGCGGGCTTTCATGCATGGCTTAGTAGGATTGTAGGCTTTCAAAACTCTGAGAAAGCAAGTCTGAGAATTAGATTTAGGGTTAGGATTACGGTACGGTTTAGGGATGAAGATTAGTGATAGGTGAGGGCTTAGGGTTAGGGGTTAGGGTTAGGGTTAGGGTTGTTGGCAGGGTGAAGGTTAGGGTTGGCATTTTAGAATTAGGGATGAGGTGTTACGGTTATGGCTAGGGGTTAGGATTAGAATTATGGGATAGGGCTTCTTCTCAGGGTGTTATGCATTAAGGTTAAGATAAGGGGATAAGTTAGGGTTACGGGGAGGTTTATGTTTTAAGGTGAGCAATAGGATCAGGGTCAGGTGCTATGTTCAGGGTGAGGGTTATCTGTTAGGGGTAGTGTTTATACTTAGCGTACAGGCCCTGTCTGCACTGGGCGGGGGGCTGGGGTTAGGGGGATGGGATTGTCCCCGGGAACCCACTCTATCATACGCTAGTTATGGGCTCCTGGTTTCATGCAAGAGAGAGCTGCAGAGCCCCCTTTTACTCATGGCATGGGAGGATTTTAGGCTTTCTAAACTCTAAGAAAGCAAGAAGTCCGAGAATTAGATTTAGGGGTAGGATTATGATAATGTTTAGGGTTAGGGTTAGTGTTAAGGTGGGGTCTTAGGGTTAGAGGTTAGGGTTAGAGGTTAGTGTTAGGTGTAACAGTTACAGTTAGGTTTATGGTTAAGTTTCAGGGTTAGGGTTAAGGTTTGGGTTTAGCGTTTGGCACAGGGTTAGGCTTCAGTGTTAGCTTTATGGTTAAAGATTAGGATTAGGGGTTGGGATTGGGGTTAGGGTAGGGGTTAAGGTTAGCGTTAGGGGTTAGGGTTAGGGGTTAGGGTTAGTTTTAGGGGGTTAGGGTTAGGGGTTATGGTTAGGGGTTAGGGTTAGGGTTAGGGTTAGGGGTTAGGGTTAGGGTTAGGGGTTAGGATTAGGGTTAGGGTTAGGGTTTGGGTTAGGGTTAGGGTTAGGGTTCGTGTTCGGGTTCGGGTTAGGGGTTAGGATTAGGGGTTAGGGATAGGGTTCGGGTTCGGGGTTAGGGTTAGGGGTTAGGGGTAGGGGTTAGGGTTAGGGGTTAGGGTTAGGGGTTAGGGTTAGGGTTAGGGGTTAGCGTTAGGGTTAGGGTTAGGGTAGGGTTAGGGTAGGGATGGGTTGGGTTAGGGTTAGGGTTAGGGTTTAGGGTTAGGGGTTAGGGTTAGGGTCAGGGTTGGGTTAGGGTTAGGGTTAGGGTTAGGGGTTAGGGTTAGAGTTAGGATAGGGTTAGGGTTAGGGTTAGGGGTTAGGGTTAAGGGTTAGGGTTAGGTTTAGGGGTAGGGTTATGGTTAGGGGTTAGGGTTAGGGTTACGGTAGGGGTTAGGGGTTAGGGTTAGGGTTAGGGTTAGGTTTACTTGTCACGGTTAGGGTTAGGATTAGGGTTACGGTTAAGGGTTAGGGGTTAGGGTTAGGGTTAGGGGTTAGGGTTAGGGTTAGGGTTAGGGTAGTGGTTAGGGGTTAGGGTTAGGGGTTAGGGTTAGGGTTAGGGTTAAGTGTTAGGGTTAGGGTTAGGGGTTAGGGCTAGGGTTACGGTTAGGGGTTAGGGTTAGGGTTAGGGATTAGGGTTAGGGTTAGGGATTAGGTTTAGGGGTTCGGGTTAGGGTTAGGGGTTAGGGTTGGGGTTGGGGTTGGGGTTGGGGTTAGGGTTAGGGGTTAGGGTTAGGGTAGGGGTTAGGGGTTAGGGTTAGGGGTT
>NW_027183174.1:0-52000 GCF_041146395.1 Eulemur rufifrons | reverse complement strand
TACGGTTTAAGGTTACTGTTAGGTTTAACGGTTACAGTTCGTTTTGGGGTTGAGGTTTGCGGATAGGGTTAAGATGAGGGGTCAGGGTTTGGTACAGGGTTAGGGTTGTGTTCGGTTTAGGGTTGAAGATTAGGATTAGGGTTAGGATTAAAGGTTAGCATGAGAGTTAACGGTTAAGATTAAGGTTAAGGGTTAGGGTTAGGGTTTAGGTTTAGGGTTAAGGGTTAGGGTTAGTTTTAGGGTTAGAGTTATGTGTTAGGGTTTTTGTTAGAGGTTAGGGTTAGGTTTACTGTTCGTGGTTAGAGTTACGTTTAGGGGTTAACATTAAGGTTAGGGATTAGGTTTAGGGTAAGTGTTTAGAGTTAGTGTTGGGCTTTAGGCTCGGGGCTTAGGCTCAGGGTCAGAGGTTAGGGTTGGTGGTAGGGCTTAGATTTAGCGGTCAGTTTAAGGGCACAGGACCTGGTTAATCTACGGTGAGAGGGGTGTGGTCGGAGTCACCACAAAAGCACAACATCATTCCCTGGGCCTTGGGACAAAACCTACATGCAGGACTCAGGCAGAGCCTCATCTCACACATGGCATGGCTGTATTGTAGGCTTGCTTCACTCTGGGAATGGAAGTAGTGTGAGAATTAGGGTTAGGTTTGGGGTTAGGGGTTTCGAGTTAGGGGTTAGGTTTCGAGTCAGGGTCAGGTGCTAGGGATTAGTGGTTAGGTTTAGAGTTAGTGTTAGGGGTTAGGTGTTAAGTCTGGGTTGGGGGCCAGGGTTAGGTTTAGGGTTGGGGTTAGCGTTAGGGTTAGGGGTTAGGGTTAAGGGATTGGGTTAGGGTTAAGGGTTAGGCTTAGGGTTAGGGTTCAGGGTTAGGGTTAAGGTTTAGGGTTAGAGTCAGGGTTAAGTGTTAGGGTGAGGCTTAACAGTTAGGGTTAGGGTTAGGGGGTTAGGAATAGGGTTAGGGTTAAGGGTTAGGTTTATGGTTCAGGTTTAAGGTTAGGATTAGGGGTTAGGGTTAGTGTTAACTGTAGGTCAGTGTTGGGGTTAGATCTCTAGGCATTAGCGTATAGGTTAGGGTTAGGGTTAAGTAGGGTTATGTTTAATGGTTAGGATTGGGATTAGCGTTAAGGGTTAGGGTTAAGCTTTAGGGGTTATGACTAAGGATCAATGGTTAGGGTTATTTTTAGGCGTAGGGTTAGGGTAAGGGTTTTAGGGTTAGTGTTAGTGTTGTCGGTAGGGTTAAGGTTAGGGTTGGCGTTTCAGAATTAGGGATTAGGTGTTATGGTTATGGCTAGGAGTTAGGGTTAGAATTACGGTATAGGGCTTGTTCTCAGGGTGTCATGCATTATCGTTAAGATAAGGGGTTAAGTTAGGGTTAGGGTGAGGTTTACGTGTTAAGGTGAGCAGTAGGATCAGGGTTAGGTGTTATGTTCTGGGTTAGGGTTATGGGTGTGGGGTAGGGTTTATGCTTAGGGCACGGGCCCTGTATGCACTAGGAGGCGAAGTTAGGGGTCTGTGATGGTCGCTGGGAGCCCACTCTATCGTACGCAGTGTATGGGCCTCTGGGTTTCATGCAGGACACTGTGGCAGAGCGGGCTTTCATGCATGGCTTAGTAGGATTGTAGGCTTTCAAAACTCTGAGAAAGCAAGTCTGAGAATTAGATTTAGGGTTAGGATTACGGTACGGTTTAGGGATGAAGATTAGTGATAGGGTGAGGGTTTAGGGTTAGGGGTTAGGGTTAGGGTTAGGGTTGTTGGCAGGGTGAAGGTTAGGGTTGGCATATTAGAATTAGGGATGAGGTGTTACGGTTATGGCTAGGGGTTAGGATTAGAATTATGGGATAGGGCTTCTTCTCAGGGTGTTATGCATTAAGGTTAAGATAAGGGGATAAGTTAGGGTTACGGGGAGGTTTATGTTTTAAGGTGAGCAATAGGATCAGGGTCAGGTGCTATGTTCAGGGTGAGGGTTATCTGTTAGGGGTAGTGTTTATACTTAGCGTACAGGCCCTGTCTGCACTGGGCAGGGGGCTGGGGTTAGGGGGATGGGATTGTCCCCGGGAACCCACTCTATCATACGCTAGGTATGGGCTCCTGGTTTCATGCAAGAGAGAGCTGCAGAGCCCCCTTTTACTCATGGCATGGGAGGATTTTAGGCTTTCTAAACTCTAAGAAAGCAAGAAGTCCGAGAATTAGATTTAGGGGTAGGATTATGATAATGTTTAGGGTTAGGGTTAGTGTTAAGGTGGGGTCTTAGGGTTAGGGGTTAGGGTTAGAGGTTAGGGTTAGGTGTAACAGTTACAGTTAGGTTTATGGTTAAGTTTCAGGGTTAGGGTTAAGGTTTGGGTTTAGCGTTTGGCACAGGGTTAGGCTTCAGTGTCAGCTTTATGGTTAAAGATTAGGATTAGGGTTAGTGTGAGGGTTAATGGTAAGGGTCAAGATTAAGGGTTAGGGTTGGGGTTAGGGTTAGGTTTAGGGTTAGGGCTTAGGGTTAGGGTATAGTATTAGGGTTAAGTGTTGGGCTTATGGTTAGGGTTAAACTTTAGTGTTAGGGTTAATGTTTAGTGTTATGGTCCAGTTTAAGTGTTAGGGTGAGGGTTAACAGTTAGGATTAGGCTTAGGGGTTAGGGATATAGTGAAGGTTCAGTGTTAGGGTTAGGTTTAGGGTTCAGGGTTAGGGTTAGCTTTAGGGGTTATGGTTAGGGTTAGGAGTTAGGTTAGTGTCAGGGTTAGGTCTAGTCGTGAGGGTAAGGTTTAGGGTTAGCTTTAAGAGCTAGGGTTAGGTTTAATGGTTAGGATTAAGATTACGGTTAAAGGTTAGGGTAATGCTTAGGGGTTAGGGTGAAGGGTGAAGGGTTAGGGCTTTTGTTAGGCATAGCGTTGGGGTTAGAACTAAGGGTTCCTGTCAGTGTTAGGGTTGTAGGCAGCGTTACGGTTAGGCTTAGCGGTGGAGAATTAGGGTTAGGGATTAGGTGTTACAGTGATGACTAGGAGATAGGGTTAGAATTATGGGATAGGGGATGTTCTCAGGGAATGGGTTATGCATTAACGTTACGTTAAGAGGTTAAAGTTAGGCTCACGGTGAGGTTTACGTGTTAAGGGGAGAAATAGGAACAGGGTTAGGTGCCATGTTCAGGGTTAGGGTTATCTGTTAAAGGTATCATTTATGCTTAGCGCACGGGCCCTGTCGGCATTAGGCTGGGGGGAGGTTAGGGGGCTGGGATTGTCACCGGGAACCCACTGTATCGGACTCTGGGTATGGGCCCGTGGATTTCATGCAGGACACAGTGGTAGAGCCTCCTTTCACACATGGCACGGGAGGATTGCAGGCTTTCTAAACTCTAAGAAAGCAAGAAGTCTGAGAATTAGATTTAGGGTTAGGATTATGGTTAGGGTTCAGGATGAAGTGTAGTGTTATGGTGAGGGGATGGGGTTACAGATTAGGGTTACGGTTTAAGGTTACTGTTAGGTTTAACGGTTACAGTTCGTTTTGGGGTTGAGGTTTGCGGATAGGGTTAAGATTAGGGGTCAGGGTTTCGTACAGGTTTAGGGTTGTGTTCGGTTTAGGGTTGAAGATTAGGATTAGGGTTAGGATTAAAGGTTAGCATGAGAGTTAACGGTTAAGATTAAGGTTAAGGGTTAGGGTTAGGGTTTAGGTTTAGGGTTAAGGGTTAGGGTTAGTTTTAGGGTTAGAGTTATGTGTTAGGGTTTGTGTTAGAGGTTAGGGTTAGGTTTACTGTTCGTGGTTAGAGTTACGTTTAGGGGTTAGCATTAGGGTTAGGGATTAGGTTTAGGGTAAGTGTTTAGAGTTAGTGTTGGGCTTTAGGCTCGGGGCTTAGGTTCAGGGTCAGAGGTTAGGGTTGGTGGTAGGGCTTAGATTTAGCGGTCAGTTTAAGGGCACAGGACCTGGTTAGTCTACGGTGAGAGGGGTGTGGTCGGAGTCACCACAAAAGCACAACATCATTCCCTGGGCCTTGGGACAAAACCTACATGCAGGACTCAGGCAGAGCCTCATCTCACACATGGCATGGCTGTATTGTAGGCTTGCTTCACTCTGGGAATGGAAGTAGTGTGAGAATTAGGGTTAGGTTTGGGGTTAGGGGTTTCGAGTTAGGGGTTAGGTTTCGAGTCAGGGTCAGGTGCTAGGGATTTGTGGTTAGGTTTAGAGTTAGTGTTAGGGGTTAGGTGTTAAGTCTGGGTTGGGGGCCAGGGTTAGGTTTAGGGTTGGGGTTAGCGTTAGGGTTAGGGGTTAGGGTTAAGGGATAGGGTTAGGGTTAAGGGTTAGGCTTAGGGTTAGGGTTCAGGGTTAGGGTTAAGGTTTAGGGTTAGAGTCAGGGTTAAGGGTTAGGGTGAGGCTTAACAGTTAGGGTTAGGGTTAGGGGGTTAGGAATAGGGTTAGGGTTAAGGGTTAGGTTTATGGTTCAGGTTTAAGGTTAGGATTAGGGGTTAGGGTTAGTGTTAACTGTAGGTCAGTGTTGGGGTTAGATCTCTAGGCATTAGCGTATAGGTTAGGGTTAGGGTTAAGTAGGGTTATGTTTAATGGTTAGGATTGGGATTAGCGTTAAGGGTTAGGGTTAAGCTTTAGGGGTTATGACTAAGGATCAATGGTTAGGGTTATTTTTAGGCGTAGGGTTAGGGTAAGGGTTTTAGGGTTAGTGTTAGTGTTGTCGGTAGGGTTAAGGTTAGGGTTGGCGTTTCAGAATTAGGGATTAGGTGTTATGGTTATGGCTAGGAGTTAGGGTTAGAATTACGGTATAGGGCTTGTTCTCAGGGTGTCATGCATTATAGTTAAGATAAGGGGTTAAGTTAAGGTTAGGGTGAGGTTTACGTGTTAAGGTGAGCAGTAGGATCAGGGTTAGGTGTTATGTTCTGGGTTAGGGTTATGGGTGTGGGGTAGGGTTTATGCTTAGGGCACGGGCCCTGTATGCACTAGGAGGCGAAGTTAGGGGTCTGTGATGGTCGCTGGGAGCCCACTCTATCGTACGCAGTGTATGGGCCTCTGGGTTTCATGCAGGACACTGTGGCAGAGCGGGCTTTCATGCATGGCTTAGTAGGATTGTAGGCTTTCAAAACTCTGAGAAAGCAAGTCTGAGAATTAGATTTAGGGTTAGGATTACGGTACGGTTTAGGGATGAAGATTAGCGATAGGGTGAGGGCTTAGGGTTAGGGGTTAGGGTTAGGGTTATGGTTGTTGGCAGGGTGAAGTTTAGGGTTGGCATTTTAGAATTAGGGATGAGGTGTTACGGTTATGGCTAGGGGTTAGGATTAGAATTATGGGATAGGGCTTCTTCTCAGGGTGTTATGCATTAAGGTTAAGATAAGGGGATAAGTTAGGGTTACGGGGAGGTTTATGTTTTAAGGTGAGCAATAGGATCAGGGTCAGGTGCTATGTTCAGGGTGAGGGTTATCTGTTAGGGGTAGTGTTTATACTTAGCGTACAGGCCCTGTCTGCACTGGGCGGGGGGCTGGGGTTAGGGGGATGGGATTGTCCCCGGGAACCCACTCTATCATACGCTAGGTATGGGCTCCTGGTTTCATGCAAGAGAGAGCTGCAGAGCCCCCTTTTACTCATGGCATGGGAGGATTTTAGGCTTTCTAAACTCTAAGAAAGCAAGAAGTCCGAGAATTAGATTTAGGGGTAGGATTATGATAATGTTTATGGTTAGGGTTAGTGTTAAGGTGGGGTCTTAGGGTTAGGGGTTAGGGTTAGAGGTTAGTGTTAGGTGTAACAGTTACAGTTAGGTTTATGGTTAAGTTTCAGGGTTAGGGTTAAGGTTTGGGTTTAGCGTTTGGCACAGGGTTAGGCTTCAGTGTTAGCTTTATGGTTAAAGATTAGGATTAGGGTTAGTGTGAGGGTTAATGGTAAGGGTCAAGTTTAAGTGTTAGGGTTGGGGTTAGGGTTAGGTTTAGGGTTAGGGCTTAGGGTTAGGGGATAGGATTAGGGTTAATTGTTGGGCTTATGGTTAGGGTTAAAGTTTAGTGTTAGGGTTAATGTTTAGTGTTATGGTCCAGTTTAAGTGTTAGGGTGAGGATTAACAGTTAGGATTAGGCTTAGGGGTTAGGGATATAGTGAAGGTTCAGTGTTAGGGTTAGGTTTAGGGTTCAGGGTTAGGGTTAGCTTTAGGGGTTATGGTTAGGGTTAGGTGTTAGGTTAGTGTCAGGGTTAGGTCTAGTCGTGAGGGTAAGGTTTAGGGTTAGCTTTAAGAGCTAGGGTTAGGTTTAATGGTTAGGATTAGGATTACGGTTAAAGCTTAGGGTAATGCTTAGGGGTTAGGGTGAAGGGTGAAGGGTTAGGGCTTTTGTTAGGCATAGCGTTGGGGTTAGAACTAAGGGTTCCTGTCAGTGTTAGGGTTGTAGGCAGCGTTACGGTTAGGCTTAGCGGTGGAGAATTAGGGTTAGGGATTAGGTGTTACAGTTATGACTAGGAGATAGGGTTAGAATTATGGGATAGGGGATGTTCTCAGGGAATGGGTTATGCATTAACGTTACGTTAAGAGGTTAAAGTTAGGCTCACGGTGAGGTTTACGTGTTAAGGGGAGAAATAGGAACAGGGTTAGGTGCCATGTTCAGGGTTAGGGTTATCTGTTAAAGGTATCATTTATGCTTAGTGCACGGGCCCTGTCGGCATTAAGCTGGGGGGAGGTTAGGGGGCTGGGATTGTCACCGGGAACCCACTGTATCGGACTCTGGGTATGGGCCCGTGGGTTTCATGCAGGACACAGTGGTAGAGCCTCCTTTCACACATGGCACGGGAGGATTGCAGGCTTTCTAAACTCTAAGAAAGCAAGAAGTCTGAGAATTAGATTTAGGGTTAGGATTATGGTTAGGGTTCAGGATGAAGTGTAGTGTTATGGTGAGGGAATAGGGTTACAGATTAGGGTTACGGTTTAAGGTTACTGTTAGGTTTAACGGTTACAGTTCGTTTTGGGGTTGAGGTTTGCGGATAGGGTTAAGATGAGGGGTTAGGTTTTGGTACAGGGTTAGGGTTGTGTTAGGTTTAGGTTTGAAGATTAGGATTAGAGTTAGCATTAAAGGTTAGCATGAGAGTTAACGGTTAAGATTAAGGTTAAGGGTTAGGGTTAGGGTTTAGGTTTAGGGTTAAGGGTTAGGGTTAGTTTTAGGGTTAGAGTTATGTGTTAGGGTTTGTGTTAGAGGTTAGGGTTAGGTTTACTGTTCACGGTTAGGGTTACGTTTAGGGGTTAGCATTAGGGTTAGGGATTAGGTTTAGGGTAAGGGTTTAGAGTTAGTGTTGGGCTTTAGGCTCGGGGCTTAAGTTCAGGGTCAGGGGTTAGGGTTGGTGGTAGAGCTTAGATTTAGCGGTCAGTTTAAGAGCACAGGACCTGGTTAATCTACGGTGAGAGGGGTGTGGTCGGAGTCACCACGAAAGCACAACATCATTCCCTGGGCCCTGGGACAAGACCTACATGCAGGACTCAGTCGGAGCCTCATCTCACACATGGCATGGCTGTATTGTAGGCTTGCTTCACTCTGGGAATGGAAGTAGTGTGAGAATTAAGGTTAGGGTTGGGGTTAGGGGTTTCGAGTTAGGGGTTAGGTTTCGAGTCAGGGTTAGGTGCTAGTGGTTAGGGGTAGAGTTAGTGTTACGGGTTCGGTGTTAATTCTGGGTTAGGGGGCCAGGGGTAGGTTTAGGGTTGGGGTTAGTGTTATCGTTAGCGGTTAGGGTTAATGGATAGGGTTAGGGTTAAGTGTAGGCTTAGGGTTAGGGTTCAGGGTTAGGGTTAAGGTTTAGGGTTAGGGTCAGGGTTAAGTGTTAGGGTTAGGGTTAGGGTGTTATGGTTAAGGATTAGGTTTATTGTTCAGGTTTAAGGTTAGCATTATGGGTTTGTGTTACTTCTAACTGTAGGTCAGTGTTGGGGTTAGAACTCTAGGCATTAAGGTAAAGGTTAGAGTTTGGGTTAAGAGTTGGAGTTATGTTTAATGGTTAGGATTGGGATTAGGGTTAAGGGTTAGGGTTAAGGTTAGGGGTTATGACTAAGGATCAACGGTTACGGTTATTTTTAGGCGTAGGGTTAGGGTAAGGGGTTAGGGTTACTGTTAGTGTTGTTGGTAGGGTTAAGGTTAGGGTTGGTGTTTCAGAATTAGAGATTAGGTGTTATGCTTATGGCTAGGAGTTAGGGTTAGAATTACAGTATAGGGCTTGTTCTCAGGGTGTCATGCATTAACGTTACGATATTGGGTTAAAATTAGGGTTATGGTGAGGTTTACGTGTTAAGGTGAGCAGTAGGATCAGGGTTAGGTGTTATGTTCTGGGTTAGGGTTATGGGTGAGGGGTAGTGTTTATGCTTAGGGCATGGGCCCTGTATGCCCTAGGAATCGATGTTAGGGGTCGGTTGTGGTCGCTGGGAACCCACTCTATCGTACGCTGTGTATGGTCCTCTGGGTTTCTTGCAGGACACTGTGGCAGAGCCGGCTTTCATGCATGGCTTAGTAGGATTGTAGGCTTTCAAAACTCTGAGAAAGCAAGAAGTCTGAGAATTAGATTTCGGGTTAGGATTACGGTACGGTTTAGGGATGAAGATTAGTGATAGGGTGAGGGCTTAGGGTTAGAGGTTAGGGTTAGGGTTAGGGTTGTTTGTAGGGTGAAGTTTAGGGTTGGCATTTTAGAATTAGGGATGAGGTCTTATGGTTATGGCTGGGGATTAGGATTAGAATTATGGGATAGGGCTTCTTCTCAGGGTGTTATGCATTAAGGTTAAGATAAGGGGATAAGTTAGGGTTACGGGGAGGTTTATGTTTTAAGGTGAGCAATAGGATCAGGGTCAGGTGTTATATTCAGGGTGAGGGTTATCTGTTAGGGGTAGTGTTTATACTTAGCGTACAGGCCCTGTCTGCACTGGGCGGGGGGCTGGGGTTAGGGGGATGGGATTGTCCCCGGGAACCCACTCTATCGTATGCTGGATATGGGCTCCTGGGTTTCATGCAGGACACAGTGGTAGAGCCCCCTTTTACTCATGGCATGGGAGGATTTTAGGCTTTCTAAACTCTGAGAAAGCAAGAAGTCTGACAATTAGATTTAGGGGTAGGATTATGGTAATGTTTAGCGAGGAAGATTAGTGTTAGGGTGGGCTCTTAGGGTTAGGGGTTAGGGTTAAAGGTTTGTGTTATTTTTAACAGTTACAGTTAGGTTTATGGTTAAGTTTCAGGGTTAGGGTTAAGGTTTGGTTTTATCGTTTGGCACAGGGTTAGGCTTCAGTGTTAGCTTTATGGTTAAAGATTAGGATTAGGGTTAGGGTTAAGGGTTAGTGTGAGGGTTAATGGTAAGGTTCAAGATTAAGGGTTAGGGTTGGGCTTAGGGTTAGGAATAAGGCTTCGTGTAACATTTAGGTTTAGAGTTAAGTGTTATGGTTATGGCTAGAAGTTAGGGTTAGGTTTAGGGTTCATGGTTAGGGTTACATTTAGGGGTTTGGGTTACGGGTTAAGTTTAGGGCGAGTGTTTAGTGTTACTGTTGGGCGTTAGGATAAGGGCCGAGGTTTAGGGTTAGGATTTAGGTTTAGTGTTAGGGCTTAGATTTAGTGGTTAGTTTAAGGGCACATGCTCTGTTTAATCTATGGTGGGAAGGGTGCAGACTGGGTCGCCTCAACACCACACCATCGTACTTGGGCCTTGGGCCCAGACCTACATGCAGGACTCAGGCAGAGCCTCTTCTCACTCGTGGCATGGCTCTATTGTAGGCTTGGTCAACTCTGAGAACGAAGGAAGTGTGAGAATTAGGGTTATGGTTAGGGTTATGTGTTTGGGGTTAGAGGTTTGGGTTTGAGTGAAGTTTAGTGGTTAGGAATTAGAAGTTAGGATTAGTGTGTCAGGGGTTAGGTGTTAGGTTTTTGTAAGGGGCTAGCGTTAGATTTAGGTTTAGGGTTAATGTTCAGGTGGGTTAGGGGTCAGCGTTAGGGTTAGGTTTACAAGATAGGATTAAGGTAAAGGGTGAAGGCTTAAGATTAGCAGTAAGGGTTAAGGTTAGGGTTAAGGGTTAGGGTTTCGGTCCAAGTTAAGGGTGAGAGTGAGGGTTAACAGTTGCGATTAGGGTAATGGTTTAGGGATAGTAATAGGTTTAAGGGATAGGGTTAGGGTTAGGTTTAGGGTTCGGGGTTAGGGTTAGCATTAGCGGTTAGGGTTAGGGTTAGGGGTTAGGGTTACAGTTAGGGTTAGGTCTAGGCATTATGGTAATGGTTCGTGTTAGGGTTAAGAATTAGGGTTAGGTTTAATTGTTAGGATTATGATCAGGGTAATGGTTAGGGTTAGGGTTAGCGGTTAGAGTTAGGGTTAGTGTTAGGGTTGTTTGTAGGGTGAAGGTAATGTTTAGCAGTTTAGAATTAAGTTTAGGGATTAGGTGTTACGGTTATGCTAGGAGTTAGGCTTAGAATTAAGGGATAGGGTTTGTTCTTAGGGTAAGTGTTATGCAATAACATTAGGATAGGGGTTAAAGTTAGGGTTACAGTGAGGTTTACGTGTTAAGGTGAACAATAACATCAGGGTTAGGTGTTATGTTCAGGGTTAGGGTTATGGGTGAGGTGCAGGGTTTTTGCTTAGGGCATGGGCCCTGTCAGCACTAGCAGGGGGAGTTAGGGGGCTGTGATTGTCCCCGGGAACCCACTCTATTGTACACAGAGTATGGGCTCCTGGGTTTCATGCAGGACACTGTGGCAGAGCCAGCTTTCACGCATGGCTTTGGAGAATTGTAGGCTTTTAAAACTCTGAGATAGCAAGAAGTCTGAGAATTAGATTTAGGGTTAGGATTATGGTTAGGGTTAGGGATGAAGATTAGTCAGGGAGAGGGCTTAGGGTTAGGGCTTAAGCTTCGAGTGAGGATTAGGGGTTAGGGAGTAGGTGTTGGGTTTAGTGATAGGGTTAGGGCTTAGGGGTTAGGGTTGGGTTAGGGGCTAGGGTTAGATTTAGAGTGGGGTTAGGGTTAGCGTTATGGGTTAGGGTTAGGGTTAAGGGATAGGATAAGGGTTAAGCGTTAAGGCTTAGGGTTAGCGTTAAGTGTTAGGTTTAGTTTTAAGGGTTAGGGTTACAGTTCGAGTTAAGGGTTAGTGTGGGGTTAACGGTTAGGGCTAGGGTTATGGGTTAAGGATAGAGTTAGGTTTAAGGCTTAGGATTAGGGTTCAGTGTTAGGGTTAGCATTAGGGATTAGGGTTAGGGTTAGGGGTTACGTTTACTCTTAGGGTTAGGTCTAGGCATTAGGGTACGTGTTAGTGTTAGGCTTAAGAGTTAGGGTTAGGTTTAATTGTTAGGATTAGGATCAGGGTTAAGGGTTAGGGTTAAGTGTCAAGTGTTACGGTTATTTTTAGGTGTACGGTTAGGGTTAGCGGTTAGGGTTAGGGTTAGTTTGTAGGGATAAGGTAATGTTTAGCAGTTTTGAATTAGCCTTAGGGATTAGGTGTTACAATTGTGGCTAGGAGTTAGGGTTAGAATTAAGGGATAGGGGTTGTTCTTAGGGTAAGTCTTATGCATTAACGTTAGGATAACAGGTTGAAGTTAGAGTTATGGTGACGTTGATGTGTTAAGGTGAGCAATAGTATCAGGGTGAGCTGTGATGTTCAGGGTTAGGGTTATGGGTGAGGGGTAGTGTTTATGCTTATATCACGAGCCCTCTCTGCTCTAGGAGGGGGCTTAGAGGGCTGGGATAGATGCCGGAAGCCACTCTATCATACACTGGGTATGGGCCCCTTGGTTTCATGCCGGACACAGTGGCCAAGCCTCCTTCTACACATGGCATGGGAGGATTGTAGGCTTTGTAAACTCTGAGAAAGCAAGAAGTCTGAGAATTAAATTTAGGGCTAGGATTAGGGTTAGGGTTAGCAATATAGGTTACTGTTATGGTGAGGGCTTAGGGTTAGGGGTTTCAGTTAGGGTCAGGGTTAAAGGTTAGTGTTAGGTTTAACAGTTACAGTTAGGTTTAGGGTTAAGCTTTAAGGTTTAAGCTTAGGGTTAAGATTAGGGGTTAGGTTTTGGTACAGGGTAAGGGTTAAGTGCTAGGTTTAGGCTTAAAGATTAGGATTAGGGTTAGGGTTAAGGTTTAGTGTGAGGGTTAACGGTTAGGGTTAAGGTTAAGTGTCAGGTTTATGGGTTAGGGTTAGGGTTAAGTGTTCATGTTAGGTTTAGGGTTAGAGTTAAGTGTTATGGTTAGGGTTAGGGGTTTGGGTTAGGTTTAGGGTTCATGGTTAAGGTTACATTTAGGGGTTAGGTTTAGGGTAAGCGTTTAGTGTTAGTGTTGGGCATTAGGGTCAGGGCTTAGGTAGGGTTAGGGGTTAGGGTCAGTGTTTGGGCTTTGATTTGGCGGTTAGTTTAAGGGTACAGGACCTGTGTAATCTATGGTGAGAAGGGTGCAGAATGTTTCCATGCGACACCACACCATCGGATCCTGGGCCTTTGGCCCAGACCTACTTGCAGGACTCATGCGGAAACTCTACTCACGCATTGCATGGTTGTATTTTAGGCTTGGTTAACTCTGAGAATGGAAGTAGTGTGAGAAATAGGGTTATGGTTAGGGTTAAGGGTTTGGTGTTAGGGGTTAGGGTTCAAGTGAGGTTTAGTGGTTAGGGACTAGGATTTAGGGTTAGTGTTAGGGTTAGGGGTTAGTTTTGCGTTAGGGGCTAGGGTTAGATTTATGGTTGGGGTTAGTGTTAGGGTTAGGATTAGGCATCAGGGTTAGTGTTAGGGTTAAAGGATAGGATTGGCGTTAAGTGTTTAGGCTTAGGGTTTGTGTTAAGTGTTAGGGTTGGGGTTTAGGCTTAGGGTTACGGTTTGAGTTAAGCTCTAGGGTGAGGGTTAAAGATTAGGCTTAGGATTATTGGTTAGGGATAGAGTTATGTTTAAGGGTTAGGGATAGGTTTAGGTTTAGGGTTCAGTGTTAGGGTTAGCATTAGGGGTTAGGGTTAGGGTTAGGGGTTAGGCGTAGTGATGTATTAAGGGCTATGGTTAGAATTAGGATTGGGGTTAGTGTTAGGTTTAGGGTTAGGGGTTAGGTTTAGGGTTAAGGGATAGGATTATGGTTAAGGGTTGGGCGTAGCTTTAGGGTTAAGATTTAGTGTTAGGGTCCGGTTTAAGGGTTAGGGTGAGGGTTAACGGTTAGGGTTAGGGTTGGGGTTAGGGGTTAGGGATATAGTTAGTATTAAGTGTTAGAGTTAGGTTTAGGGTTCGGGGTTAGGGTTAGCTTTAGGGGTTATGATTAGGGTTAGGTGTTAGTTTAGTGTTAGTGTTAGGTCTAGGCGTCAGGGTAAGGTTTAGGGTTAGGGTTAAGAGCTAAGGTTGGGTTTAGTGGTTAGGATTAGGGTTAGGGTTAGGAGTTAGGGTAAAGGGTCAAGGGTTAGCATTATTTTTAGCCATAGCTTTGGCGTTAGGAGTAAGGGTTAGGTTCAGTGTTAGGGTAACAGTAGGTTACCGTAACAGTAACTACGTAGGGTAACAGTTAGTGTTAGTGGTTTAGAATTAGGGTTAGGGATTAGTTGTCACAGTTATGACTAGGAGATAGGGTTAGAATTATGGGATAGGGGTTAATCTCAGGGTAAGTGTTATGCATTAACGTTAGGATAAGAGGTTAAAGTTCAGGTTACGGTGAGGTTTACATTCTAAGGTGAGCAATAGAATCAGGGTTAAATGTTATTTTCAGGGTTAGAGTTTTGGGTGAGGTGTAGAGTTTATGCTTAGGGCACGGGCCTTGTCTGCATTAGGCGGGGGGGGAGTTAGGGGGCTGGGATTGTCACCAGGAACCCACTCTATCGTACTCTGGTTATGGGCCCCGGCGGTTCATTCAGGACACAGTGGAAGAGCCTCCTTTCACGCATGGCATGGGAGGATTGTAGGCTTTCTAAACTCTAAGAAAGCAAGAAGACTGAGAATTAGATTTAGGGTTAGGGTTAGGGTTCGGGTTAAGGATCAAGGTTAGTATTAGGGTGAAGGCTTAGAGTTAGGGGTTACGGGTAGCGTTACAGGTTACTCTTAGTTTTAACCGTTACAGTTAGGTTCAGGGTTAAGGTTTATGGTTAGGTTTAAGGTTAGGGTTTAGGGTTTGGTACAGGATTAGGGTTAAATATTAGGTTTAGGGTTAAAGATTACGATTAAGGTTAGGTTTAAAGGTTAGTGTGAGGGTTAACAGTCAGGGTTAAAGTTAAGAGTTAGGGTTAGGGTTAGTGTTAGGATTAAGGGTTCATGTTAGGTTTAGGGTTAGAGTTAAGTGCTATGGTTAGCGCTCGAGGTTAGGGTTAGGTTTAGGGTTCACAGTTAGGGTTACGTTTAGAGGTTAGCATTAGGGTTAGGGATTAGCTTTAGGGTAAGAGTTTAGAGTTAGTGTTGGGCTTTAGGCTCAGGGCTTAGGTTTAGGGTCAGAGGTTAGGGTTGATGTTAGGGCTTAGATTTAGTGGTTAGTTTAAGGGCACAGGACCTGTTTATTCTACAGTGAGAGGGGTTAGGGTTAGGGTTAGGGTTGTCGTAGGGGTTAAGGTTAGATTTAACCTTGGGGTTAGTGTTAGGGTTAGGATTAGGGGGTTAGTGTTAGGGTTAGCGGTTAAAAACACCTACAGCCAGCCCTAACCCGATTTCTGACACTTCTTCCATTCTCAGAGTTAACCAAGCCCACAATACAGCCATGTCATGCGTGAGAAGAGGCTCCACCTGAGTCCTGTATGTAGGTCTTGGCCCAAGGCCCAGCGTACGGTGGTGTTGTGTCGCAGCGACCCTGTGCACCACTCTCACCATAGATTAAACAGGTCCTGTGCCCTTAAACTAACCGCTAAATCTCAGCCCTAACACTAATCCTAACCCCTAACCCTAAAAGTTATCCTTAACCCTACTGTTAACACTCAAACTAACCCTTAACTCTAACCCTTGTCATGATCTTTAACCCTAACCCTAACACTTAACCCTAACCCTGTACCAAACCATAACCCCTAAGCTTAACCCTAACCCTAAACCTAAACCCTAAGTCTAACTGTAACTGTTAAACCTAACAGTAACTTTTAACCCTAAAACTAACCGTATCCCCTTACCCGAAGCCCTCACCCTAAGATTAAACTTCATCCCTAACCATAACGATAATCCTAACCTTAAATCTAATTCTCAGACTTCTTACTTTCTTAGAGATTTGAAAGCTTACAAACCTCCTTTACCATGCGTGAAATCAGGCTCTGCCAGAGTGTCCTACAAGAAACCCATGGGCCCATACCCTGCATACGATAGAGTGGGTTTCTGGTGACAATCGCATCCCCCTCAATCCCACTCCTAGGGCAGACAGGGCCCATACCCTAAGCAAAACCCTACCCCTCACTCATAATTCTAACCCTGATCCTATTGCTCACCTTAACACATAAACCTCACCGTAAACCTAACTTTAACCACTTATCCTAACATTAATGCATAACACTTATGCTAAGAACAACCCCTATCACTTAATTCTAACCCTAACTCCTAGCCATAACAGTAACCCCTAATCCCTAACCCTAATTCTAACCACTAAACATTACCTTAACCCTACAAACAACCCTAATACTAACCCTAACCTTAAACGCTAACCCTAACCTTATCCCTAAACATAACCTTAAAAGTTTACCCTAAACCCTAACCCTATCCCCTAACCCTAAGCCTAACCCTTAATTCTGATCCTAATCCTAACAATTAAACCTAACCCTAACCCTTAACCCTAACACTAACCCTTACCTTAATGCCGAGACCTAATCTTAGCAGTAAAGCTACCTCTAACCCTAACCCTAGACCTTAAACCTAACACTATCCCTAACTTATAACCCTAACCCTAACTGTTAACCCTCACCCTAACCCTTAACTCGGACCATAACCCTAACCCTTAACCCTAACCCTATCCCTTAATGCTAACCCTAAGCCTTAACCCTTAACCCTAATCCTATCCCTTAACCCTAACCCTAACCCCTAACCCTAACCCTAACCCCAACCCTAAATCTATCTCTAGTCCCTAACCCAACCCTAACCGTTAACCCCTAATGCTAACATTAACCCTAACCCCTAATCCCTAACACCTAACCCTCACGCGAACACTAACCCCTAACCCCAAACACCTAACCCTAATCATAACCATAATTCTCACACTTCCTCCATTCTCAGAGTTAGCCAAGCCTACAATAAAACCATGCCATGCGTGAGAAGAGGCTCTGCCTGAGACCTGCATGTAGGTCTGGGCCCAAGGCCTAGGGTACAATGGTGTGGTGTGGCGATGACCCATTCTGCACACTTCTCACCATAGATTACACAGGTCCTGTGCCCTTAAAATAACCTCTAAATCTAAGCCCTAACGCTAACTCTAACACTAACCCTTAACCCTAAACTTAAGCCCTGACCCTAATGCCCAACACTAACATTAAACCCTTACCCTAATCCTTACCCATAACCCTAATGCCTAAACGTAACCCTAACGATGAACCCTAAACCTAACCCTAACCCCAAACCCTAACCATAACACTTAACTCTAACCCTAAACCTAACACGAACACTTAAACCTAAACTTAACCACTAACCCTAACACTTAACCTTAACCCTAACCGTTAACTCTCACACTAACCCTTAAACCTAACCCTAATCGTAATCTTTAACCCTAAACCTAACAGTTAACCCTTACCCTGTACCAAAACCTAACCCCTAACCTTAACCTTAACCCTAACACTTGACCCTAAAGCTAACTGTAACCATTAAACCTAACACTAACCTTTAACCCTGACCGTAACTCTAACCCCTAACCCTAAGCCCTCACCCTAATGCTAAACTTTATCCTTAACACTAACCATAATCCTATCCCTAAATCTAATTCTCAGACTTCTTGCTTTCTCAGAGTTTAGAAAGCCTACAATCCTCCCATGCCATGCGTGAAAAGAGGCTCTGCCACTGTGTCCTGCATGAAACCCAGGGACCCATACCCAGTGTACGATAGAGAAAGTTCTCGGCCACAATCCTAGACCCCTAATCCTCCCGCCTAGTGCAGACAGGGCCCGTGCCCTAAGCATAAAAAGTACGCCTAACATATAACCCTAACCTTGAACGTAACACCTAACCCTGATCCTACTGCTCACCTTATCATGTAGACCACACTGTAACCCTAACTTTAACCGCATCTCCTAAAGTTAATGCATAACACTTACACTGAGAACAACGCCTATCCCATAATTCTAACCCTAAATCTTAGCCATAACCATAAAACCTAATCCCTAACCCTAATTCTAAACTGCTAACCCTAACCTTAACACTACCAACAACCCTAACACTAACCCTAACCCTAACCCTCACCCCTAATCCTACCCTATGCCTAAAAGTAACCCTAACTCCTAACCCTTATCCCTAACCAAAAGCCCTGTCCCTAACCATAAGACATAAGTCTCACCCTTATACCCTAACCCTAATACGAATCCTTAAGCCTAACCCCCAATCCTAACAATTAACCTTAACCCTAACTGTTAACGCTCACCCTAACCCTTAAATCAGACCAAAACCCTAACATTTAACCCTAACCCTAATCCCTAATGCTAACCCTAAGCCTTAACCCTTTACCCTAATCCTATCCCTTAAGCCTAACCCTAACCCTAATTCCTAACCCTAACCATAATCCCTAACCCTAACCCTAACACTAACCCTAACTCTGAATCTAACCCTAGCCCCTAAACCAACACTAACCCCTAACCCCTAACCCTAACACTAACACTAACTCCTAATTTCTAACCCCTGAACCACACTCGAACCCTAACCCCTAACCCCAAACAATTAACCATAACCATAACCCTAATTCTCACACTTCCTCCATTTTCAGAGTTCACCAAGCCTACAATAGAGCCATGCCATGAGTGAGAAGAGGCTCCGCCTGAGTCCTGCATGTAGGTCTGGGCCCAAGGCCCAGGTACGATGGTGTGGTGTCAAGGGGACCAATTCTGCACCCTTCTCACCATAGATTAAACAGGTCCTGTGCCCTTAAACTAACCGCTAAATCTAAGCCCTAACACTAAACCTAAACGCTAACCCTAAACCTAAGCCCTTATCCTAATGCCCAACACTAACACCAAACACTCACCCTAAACCTAACCCGTAACCCTAACCCCTAAACGTAACCCTAACCATGCACCCTATATCTAACCCTAACCCCTAACCCTAACCATAACACTTAACTCTAACCCTAAACTAACATAAACCCTTAACACTAAACCTAATCCCTAACCCTCATGCTTAACCCTAACCGTTAATCCTCACACTTACCTTTAAACCTAACCCTAATTGTAATCTTTAACTCTAAACTTAACACTTAAACCTTAACCTGTACCAAAACCTATCCCCTAAACTGAACCCTAACACTAAACCTTAACGCTAAACCTAACTGTAACTGTTAAACCTAACACTGACCTTTAACTCTGACCCTAAACCTAACCCCTAACCCTAAGGCATCACCTTAACACTAAACTTCATCCCTAATTCTAACCATAATCCTAACCCTAAATCTAATTCTCAGACTTTTTCTTTCTCAGAGTTTAGAAAGCCTATAATCCTCCCATGCCATGTGTGAAAGGAGGCCCTGCCACTGTGTCCAGGGGCCAATACCCAGCATACGATAGAGTGATTTCCCGGCGAATATGCTAGCCCCCTAACCTCTCCGCCTAGTGCAGACAAGGCACGTGCCCTAAGCATAAACACAACCCCTAACCAATAACCCTAACCATAACTGTTAACTCTCACCCTAACATTTAACCCTGACACTAACCCTAACCCGTAAACCTATCCCTAAACCTTTACCCAAAGCCTAAGCCTTAACTCTAACACTATCATTTAACCCTAGCCCTAACCCCTAAATGTTACACTAACCATGAACCCTAAGCCTAACCGTAACCCCTAACACTAACCATAACACTTAACTGTAACCCTAAACCTAACAAGACCCCTTAACCCTAACACTAACCCCTAACCCTAGCCCTTAAACTTAACCCTAAACTTTTACCCTCACACTAACCTTTAACACTAACCATAATGCTAATCTTTAACCCTAAACCTAACACTTAACTCTTACCCTGTACGAAACCCTAACCCCTGACCTTAACCCTGACAATAAACCTTAACCCTAAACCTAACTTTAACCGTTAAAACTAACACTAACCTTAACCCTAACTCTAACCCTAACCCTTAACCCTAAGCCCTCACCCTAACACTAATCGTCATCCCTAATCCTAACCATAATCCTATCCCTAAATCTTAATCTCAGACGTCTTCCTCTCTCAGAGTTTAAAAAGCCCTCACCCTAAAATTTAACCCTAAACCTAACTGTAACTGTTTAAACTAACACTAATCTTTAACCATAACCCTAACCCTTAACCTGAACCCTAAGCCAAACTCTTAACCCTAATCCTATCCCTTAACCCTAACTCTAATCCCTAACTCGAACGCTAACACTAACCCCAACCCTAAACCTAACCCTAGCCCCTAACCCAACCCTCACCCCAACACCTAACCCTAACACTAACCCTAACCCCTAATGCCTAACCCCTAACCCTCATTTGAACACTCTCTCCTAAACCCAAATCCCTAACCCTAACCATAACCCTAATTCTCACACTTCTTCCATTCTAAGAGTTAACCAAGCCTACAATACAACCATGCTATGCATGAGAACAGGCTCCCCCTGATTCCTGCATGTAGGTCTGAGCCCAAGGCCCAGGGTACAATGCTGTGGTGTCTCAGCGACCGATTCCACACCCTTCTCACCATAGATTAAACAGGTCCTCTGACCTTAAACTAATCGCTAAATCTAAGTCCTAACACTAACCCCTACCCTAAACAGAAACCCTGACCCAAACTCCCTTCACTAACACTATACCCTTACACCAAACCTAACCCCTAAACCTAACCCCTAAACATAACCTTAACCATGAACCCTAAACCTGAACCTAAACCCTAACACTTAAGTGTAACCCTAAACCTAACACGAACCCCTAATCCTAACCCTAAACCCTAACCCTAACCCTTCACCTTAACCCTAACCGTTAACCCTCAGCTAACCCTTAAACCTAACACTAATCCTAATCTTTACCCCTAAGCCGAACACTTAACCCTAACCCTGTACCAAACCCTAATCCCTAACACTAAGCCCTCTCCCTAACACTAAACTTCATCCCTAACCCTAACCGTAATCCTAACCCTAAATCTAATTCTCAGACTTCTTGCTTTCTCAGAGTTTAGAAAGCCTACAATCCTCCCATGCCATGCATGAAAGGAGGCTCTGCCACTGTGCCCTGCATGAAACCCAGAGGCCCATACCCAGCATACGATAGAGTGGGTTCCTGGTGACAATCCCAGCCTCCGAGCCCCCCCACCTAGTGAAGACAGGGCCTGTGCCCTAAGCATAAACACTGCCCCTAACCCATAACCATAACCCTGATCATAACATCTGACCCTGATCCTATTGCTCACCTTAACATGTAAAACTCACCATAACCCTAACCCTAACCCCTTATCCTAACGTTAATGAATAATACTTACCCTGAGGACAACACCTATCCCATAATTCTAACCCTAACTCTTATTCATAACTGTAAAACCTAATACCTAATTGTAAGCTGCTAACCCTAAATTTAACCCTACCAACAGCCCTAACACTAACCCTAACCCTAACCCTTGATCCTTAAGCCTAAACGCTAACCCTAACCCTAACCCTAAGTATAAACTCTACCCCTCACCCATAACCCTAACCCTGAACATAAAACCTAACCCTGATCCTATTGCTCACCTTAACACGTAAAGCTCACCGTAACACTAACTTTAACCGCTTACCCTAACTTTAAGCATAAAACTGACCCTGAGACCAACCCCTATGCCATAATTCTAACCCTAACTCCTTACCATAACCATAACACCTAATCCCTAACCCTAATTCTAAACTGCTAAACCTAACCTTAAGCCTACAAAAAACCTTAACGGTAACACTAACCCTAACACCTAATCCTAACCCTGTGCCTGAAAATAAACCTAACCCTTAACCTTTAACCCTAATGCTAACCCATAACCCTAACCATAACACTTTACTCTAACCCTAAATCTAACACGAACGCTTAACACTAGCCCTAAACCCTAACCCTAACCCTTAAACACAAACCTAACCGTTAACACTCACACTAACCGTCAACCCTAATCCGAATTCTAATCTTTAACCCTAAACCTAACACTTAACCCTAACCCTGTACCAAACCCTAACCCCTAACCATAACCCTCACCCTAAAACGTAACCCTAAACCTAACTGTAACCGTTAAACCTAACTCTCACATTTAACCTTTACTCTACCCATAATCCCTAGCCCTAATCCCTCACCCTAGCACTAACCTCATTCCTAACCCTAACTATAATCCTAACCCTAAATCTAATTATCAGACTTCTTGCTTTCTCAGCGTTAGAAAGCCTACAATCCTCCCATGCCATGAATAAAAGGAGGCTCTACCACTGTGTCCTGCCGGAAACCCCAGTGCCCATACTCAGCATACACTAGAGTGGGTTCCCGACGACAATCGCAACCCCAAACCCCTCCCCCCCTGCCTAGTGCAGACAGGGCCCGAGTCGTAAGCATAAACCCTACCCCTCACCCCTAACCATAACCCTGAACATAACACCTGACCCTGATCCCATTGCTCACCTTAAAATGTAAATCTCACCATAACCCTAAATTTAACCCCTTATCATAACGTTAATGCATAACACTTACCCTGAGAACAACTCCTATCTCTGAATTCTAACCCTAACTCCAAGCCATAACCATAACACCTAATCCCTAATGCGAATTCTAAACTGCTAACCCTAACCTTAAACCTACCATCAAACCAAACAGTACCCTAGCCCCTAACTTTAAAACTATGCCTAAAAATAACCCTAACACTTCACCCTTAATCCTAACCCCTAACTCTAACCCTAACCCTATCCCTAAGACCCTAACCATAACCCTAACTGTTAACCCTCACCCTAACACGTAACCCTGAACTTAACCCTAAACCTTAACACTAACCCTTAACCCTAACCCTAAGCCAAACCCTTAACCATAATCCTATCCTTTAACCCTAAACGCTAACCCTAATATTAACCCCAACCCTAACCCTAACCCTAACCCCTATCCCTAACACTAACCCTAACTCCTAATCCCTAGGACCTAACCCTGACTCGAACCATAATCCCAAACTCCAAACCCCTAACCCAAACCCTAACCCTGATTCTCACACTACTTCCATTCTCAGAGTGAAGCAAGCCTACAATACAGCTATACTATGCGTGAGATGAGGCTCCACCTGAGTCCTGCATGTAGGTCCTTTCCCAAGGATCAGGGAACGATTTTGTGCTTTCGTGGAGACTCCGACAGCACCCTTCTCACCGTAGATAAAACAGGTCCTGTGCCCTTAAACTAAAAGCTAAATCTCAGCCCTAACACTAACACTAACCCCTAACCGTAAACATAAGCTCCGACCGTAACGCTGAACACGAACTCTAAAACCTTACCCTAAACCTAATCCCTAACCCTAACACTAACCCTTAAACATAACACTAACCATGAACCCTAAACCTAACCCTAACCATAACACTTAATGCTAACCCTAAAGCCTACACGAAGACTTATTCCTAACACTAACAAAAACCCTAGCCCTTAGTCTTGATCCTTATCATTAACCCTCACACTAGCCCTTAACCCTAACCCTAATCCTAATCTTTAACCCTAAAGCTAAAACTTAAGCCTAACACTGTACCAAACGCTAAACCTTAACCTTAACCCTAACCCTAAAACATAACCATAAACCTGACTGTAACGGTTAAACCTAACACTAACCTTTAACCCTAACCACTGACCTTCAGAACTCACCCTAACACTAACCTTCATCCCTAAACATTACCATAAACCTACCCCTAAATCTAATTCTCAGACTTCTTGCTTTCTCAGAGTTTAGAAAGCCTACAATTCCCCCTTGTCATGAGTAAAAGGAGGCTCTGCCACTGTGTCCTGCAAGAAACCCGGGGGCCCATAACTAGTGCATGATAGAGCAGGTTCCCAGTGGCAATCCTAGTCCCTAACCCCCCCCTCCTGGTGAAGACAGGGCCCGTGCGCTAAGCAAAAACACTATCCCTAACAGATAACCCTAACTCCAAACATAAAACCTAACCCTGATCCTGTTGCTCACCTTAAAACATAAACCTAACCATAACACTAATTTATCCCCTTATGTTAACATTAATGCATAGCACCCAAAGAAGAAGCCCTATCCCATAATTCTAAACCTAACCCCTAGCCATAACCATAACACCTCATCCATATTCTAAAGTGCCAACCCTAAACTTCAACCTACCATCAACCCTAACCCTAACCCTAACCCTTAACCCTAAGCCCTCACCCTAACACTAATCTTCATCCCTAAACCGTGCCGTAATCCTAACCCGAAATCTAATTCTCAGACTTCTTGCTTTCTCAGAGTTTTGAAAGCCTACAATCCTACTAAGCCATGCATGAAAGCCCGCTCTGCGACAGTGTCCTGCAGGAAACCAGAGGCCCATACACTGCATACGATAGAGTAGGTTACCAGCGACCATCACAGACCCTTATCTTTGCCTCCTAGTGCATACAGGGCCCGTGCCCAGAGCATAAACCCTACCCCTCACCCATAAGACTAACCCAGAACATAACACCTAACCCTGATCATACTGCTCACCTTAAGAGGTAAAGCTCACCATAACCCTAACTTTAACACCTTATCTTAACGTTAATGCATGACACCCTGAGAAAAAGCACTATACTGTAATTCTAACGCTAACTCCTAGCCATAACCATAACACCTGATCCCGAATTCTGAAACGCCAACCCTAACCTTAACCCTACCAACAACACTAACACTAACCCTAACACCTTACCCTAACCCTACGCATAAAAATAACCCTAACCATTGATCCTTAGTCATAACCCCTAACCTTAACCCTAACACTTAACCCTAATCCCAAGCCTAACCATTAAACATAACCCTAACACTTAACCTTAAACCTAACCTTTACCTTAATGCCTAGAGATCTAACCCTAACACTGACTTACAGTTAACACTAACCCTAACACCCTAATGTTAACCTTAAACCTGAACCATAAACCTAACCCTTAACCCTAATCCTATCCCTAACCCCCTAACCCTATCCCTAACTGTTAACCCTCACCCTAACCCTTAACCCTAACCCTATCCCTTAACCCTAACGCCTAACCCTAACGCTAACTCCAAACCTAAACCTTACCCTGGCCCCCTAAACCAGAGTTAACACCTAACCCCTAACACTAACTCTAAACCTAACCACAAATCCCTAGCACCTGACCCTGACTCGAAACCTAACCCCTAACTCGAAACCCCTAACCCCAACCCTAACCCTAATTCTCACACTACTTCCATTCCCGAGTGAAGCAAGCCTACAATACAGCCATGCCATGTGTGAGATGAGGCTCCGCCTGAGTCCTGCATGTAGGTCTTGTCCCAGGGCCCAGGGAATGATGTTGTGCTTTCGTGATGACTCCGACCGCACCCCTCTCACCGTAGATTAACCAGGTCCTGTGCCCTTAAACTGACCGATAAATCTAAGCCCTACCACCAACCCTAACCCCTGACCCTGAACCTAAGCCCCGAGCCTAAAGCCCAACACTACTCTAAACCCTTACCCTAAACCTAATCCTTAACCCTAATGCTAACCCCTAAACGTAACCCTAACCGTGACCAGTAAACCTAACCCTAACCTCTAACACAAACCCTAACACATAACTCGAACCCTAAAGCTAACCCTAACCCTTAACCCTAAACCTAAACCCTAACCCTAACACTTAACCTTAACCCTAACCGTTAACTCTCACGCTAACCTTTAATCCTAACCCTAATCCTAATCTTCAACCGTAAACCTAACACTTAACCATAACCCTGTACCTAACCCTAACCCTTTACCAAACCCTAACCCCTCATCTTAACCCTAACCATAAACCTCAACCCTAAACCGAACTGTAACCGTTAAACCTAAGAGTAACCTTTAACCCTAACCCTAATCCCTAACCCTAAGCCCTCACCCTAACACTAAACTTGATCCTTAACCCTAACCATAATCCTAACCCTAAATCTAATTCTCAGACTTCTTGCTTTCTTAGAGTTTAGAAAGCCTGCAATCTTCCCATGCCATGCGTGAAAGGAGGCTCTACCACTACGTCCTGCATCAAACCCACGGGCCCATACCCAGAGTACGATACAGTGGGATCCTGGTGACAATCCCAGTCCCCTAACCTCCCCCCACCCCCGCCTAAGGCAGACAGGGCCCGTGCGCTAAGCATAAACAATACCTGTAACAGATATCCCTCACCGTGAACATAACACCTAACCCTGTTCCTATTTCTCCCCTTAACACGTAAACCTCACCGTGAGCCTAACTTTAACCTCTTATCCTAACGTTAGTGCATAACCCATTCCCTGAGAACAACCCCTATCCCATAATTCTAACCCTATCTCCTAGTCGTCACTGTAACACCTAATCCCTAACCCTAATTCTAAACCGCTAACTCTAACCGTAACCCTGCCTACAACCCTAACACTGACAGTAACCCTTACTTCTAACCCCAACGCTATGCCTAACAAAAACCCTAACCCTTGACCCTAACCCTTCACCCTAACCCCTAAGCCTTACCCTAACCCTTAACCCTAATCCTAATCCTATCCATTAAACCTAACCCTAGCTCTTAAAGCTAACCCTAAACCTTACCCTAACGACTAGACCTAACCCTGACACTAACCTAACACCTAACCCTAACCATAACCCCTACAGCTAACCTTAACCCTGAACCCTAAACCTAACCCTAACACTGAACCCTCACTATATCCCCAACCTCTAAGCCTAATCCTAACCGTTAACCCTCACCCTAACACTTAAACTGGACCATAACACTAAACATTAACCCTAACACTAAACTTTAACCCTAAACCTGAGCCCAACCCTTAACGCTAATCTTATCCTTTTACCCTAAACCTAACTCCTAAACCTAACCCTAACACTAACCCCAATCCTAATTCTAACCATACCCCTTCATAAAACACTAACTCCTAACCCTAACACTTACCAAAAACCCTAATCGCTAATCCCTAACACTAACGCTTAACCTTTACCGTAACCGTTAACCCTCACCCTAACCCTTAACGCTGACCCTAACCTTAACCTTTAATCTAAGCCTGACCCTTAACCCTATCAGTAAGGAAAACCCTCACGCCAACCTTATCCCTTATCCCTAACCCTAACACTACAGCTAAAAATAACACTAACCTTTGATCCTTCAACCTAACCCCTAACACTTACTTTAACCCCAAACCCTAACCCTAATCCTAAGCATTAAACCTAACCCTATCTCTTAACCCTTACTCTAACGCCTAGATCTAACCCTAAAATCTAACCTACCACCTAATCCTAACCTTAAGACCTAATGCTAACTCTAACCCTGAACCCTAAACCTACCTGTAAACCCTTAACACTAACCCTATCCATAAACCTTAACCCTGACCCTAACCATTACCCGCACCCAAGCATTTAACCCTGACCCTAACCCTAATCCTTAACGATAAACTTAACACTAAACCCCAACCCTAAGCCCAACACTTAACCCTAAACCTGACCCTTGACCCCTAACCCTAAACCTAAGCCTAACCCCAACCTGAACCCTTAATCTTGACCCTTACCCTTAACCCTCACACTAATCCTACTCCTAATCTTTAACCATGAAGCTAACACTGAAGCCTACCCCTGTGCCAAACGCTAAACCCAAACCTTAACCCGAACCCTGAGACTTAACCGTAAACCTAACTGTAACTGTTAAACCTAACACTAACCTTTAACCCCAACCCCTAACCCAAGACCCCACCCTGACACTAATCTTCATCCCTAAACATTACCAGAATCCTACCCCTAAATCTAATTCTCAGAGTTCTTGCTTTCTCAGAGTTTAGAAAGCCTACAATCCTCCCATGCCATGAGTAAAAGGGGGCTCTGCCACTGTGTCCTGCATGAAACCCAGGAGCCCATACCCAGCGTACGATAGAGTGTGTTCCCAGGGACAATCCCATCCCCCTAACCCCCGCCCCCCGCCCAGTGCAGACAGGGCCCGTACGCTAAGTATAAACACTACCCCTAACAGATAACCCTCACCCTGAACATAACACCTAACCCTGATCCTATTGCTCACCTTAAAACATAAACCTCCCCGTAACCCTAACTTAGCCCCTTAACTTAACGTGAATGCATAACACCTTGAGAAGAAGCCCTATCCCGTAATTCTAATCCTAAACCATAGTCATAACCGTAACACCTCATCCCTAATTCTAAAACGTCAAACCTAACCTTCACCCTACCAGCAACCCTAACCCTAACCCTAACCCCTAACCCTAAGCCCTCACCCTAACCACTAATCTTCATCCCTAAACCGTGCCGTAATCCTAACCCGAAATCTAATTCTCAGACTTCTTGCTTTCTCAGAGTTTTGAAAGCCTACAATCCTACTAAGCCATGCATGAAAGCCGGCTCTGCCACAGTGTCCTGCATGAAACCCAGAGGCCCATACACTGCGTGCGATAGAGTGGGTTCCCAGCGACCATCACAGACCCCTAACTTCGCCTCCTAGTGCATACAGGGCCCGTGCCCTAAGGATAAACCCTACCCCTCACCCATAATCCTAACCCAGAACATAACACCTAACCCTGATCCTACTGCTCACCTTAACAGGTAAAGCTCACCGTAACCCTAACTTTAACCCCTTATCTTAACGTTAATGCATGACACCCTGAGAACAAGACCTATACCGTAAATCTAACGCTAACTCCTAGCCATAACCATAACACCTAATCCCTAATTCTGAAACGCCAACCCTAACCTTAACCCTACCAACAACACTAACACTAACCCTAACCCCTTACGCTAACCCTATGCCTAAAAATAACCCTAACCTTTGATCCTGAGTCATTACCCATAATCTTAACCCTAACCCTCAACCCTAATCCCAATCCTTAACCATTAAACTTAACCCTAACTCTTAACCCTAACCCTGACCTTTACCCTAATGCCTAGAGATCTAACCGCAACACTGACCTACAGTTACACTAACCCTACCCTCTAATGCTAACCTTAAACCTGAACCATAAACCTAACCCTTAACCCTAACCCTATCCCTAACCCCCTTACCCTAACTCTAACTGTTAACCCTCACCCTAAACCTCAACCTTGACCCTAACCTTAAACCTTAATCCTAACCATGCGTTTCATGAGCCTCTGCCTTTGTCCTGCGTGACAGTTGAAGCCCAACACCAAGGGTAAGATGAAGTGGGGACGCAGCCTTGCTCCACACCCACAGTGCCCCGTACATTAGACGGGGCCCGTGCCCTAACACACACCGTTAAACGTAAGCCCTAACCCTATCACTAAACCAAACCCTTCGTAAGCCCTGAATCTAACTCCTAACAGTAACCCTAATCCCTGACCCTTACTCTTGCCTCTCACCCTAAACCTAAACCCAACCACTAAACATAATCCTAATCTCTAACCCTAACAGTAATCCTAACCCTAATTCTAACCTAAAACCCTAACCCCTAAATCTAATCCTAGTCCCTAACACCTAACCTTACCCTAAACCGAATTCCAATTCTCAGAGTTCTTCAATTCAAAAACTTAAAAAAGCCTACAATCCACCAATGCCGTGTCTGAGATGAGCGTCCGCCCCTATGTCCTGCATGACAGGCAGGCGCCAATGCCCAGGATACTATGGAGTGGAGTCCTGGGGTCTGTAGGCTTGCTAAACTCCAGTTTGGAAGAATTGCTATAGTCATATATAGGGATGCTTACATTTACTTATAGAAAGCAACTATTGATGTGTGATTTGTAGGCTTGCCTTACTCTAGTTTGGATGAAGAAGCTGAATCATATATAGGAATATTAGCTTTGAGTTAGAGGAAGCATCTATGGGGGGTGCTTTTTTGGCTTGTTAAACTCTGGTTTGGAAGAAGTTCGAGAGTCTTATATAGGAACGATATCATTCATTCAGAGAAAGCAATTATAGGGAGTTGGTTTGTAGGCTTGCTAAGCTCTAGTTTGGAGGAAGGCGAGAGTCATATATAGGAACGCTTACGTTCACATAAAGCGTCTACGGGGGGACGGATTCTAGGCTTCCTAAACTCTAGCTTGGAAAAAGAGGACAGTTATGTATAGGAACTCTCGGCGGGGGATTTGTAGCATTGCTAAAATCTTAGATTGGAAAAGTTGCGAGAGTCATACATAGGAATGTTAACATTCACTCAATGAAAGCAACTATAAGGGGTGCTTTCCAGGCTGGCTACACTCTAATTTGGAAAAAGTGCGACAGTCATATATAGGAAGGCTTATATTCACTCAGACAAAGCAATTATGTGTAGGTGTATAGTAGGCATGCTAACTCTAGTTTGGAAAATTTCGAGAGCCATGTATAGGAAAGCATACAGTAACTTAGAGAAAGCAAAGAACAGGGGTGGAGTGTAGGCTTTCTAAACTCTAGTTTGGAGGAAGTGCCATAGTCATATATAGGAACACTTAAATTCGTTCAGAGAAAACAGCTGTCGGGGATTTGTTTGTAGACTTATTCAACTCTAGTTTGGAAGAAGTGCGAGAGACATATATAGGAATGTTTACATTGACTCAAAGAAAGCAACTATGGGGAAGTGTTATTTTGGCATGCCAGATGTTAGTTAAGAAGAGGTACAAGACTCATATATAGGAACGCTTACATTCACACAGCGAGAGCAACTACGGAGTAGTGTCAGGTAGACATGTTAAAGTCTAGCTTGGGAGAAGTTCCAGAGTCCTATATAGGAAAGGTAACAGCCACTTTGAAAAAGCAAGTCTTGGCGGGTGGTTTGTAGGCCTGCAAAACCCTGTTTTGGTTGAAGTGTGAGAGTCATATATGAGAACGCTTACATTCACTCAGAGAAAGCAACGATGGGGTTGTTTGTAGGCTTACTAAACTGCAGTTTGGAAGAAGCACGAGAATCACATATAGGAGCACATACATTTTGACGCACTGAAAGTAACTATGGGGTGGTGTTTTATAGGCATGCTAAACTCTAGTTTGGACGAAGTTTGAGAATCACATATAAGAAAGCTTAGAGTCACTTAGAGAAAGCAAATCTCTGGGTGTGGAATGTAGGCCTGCTAAACTCTATTTTGGTTTAAGAGTGAGAGTCATATATGGGAAGGCTTACATTCCCTCAGAGAAAGCAACGACGGCGTGGTGGTTTGTAGGCATACTAAACTCTAGTTTGGAAGAAGTAGGAGAATGATATATGGGAACGCTTACATTCGCGTAGAGAAAGCAATTATGGGGTGGCGTTTTTGTAGCCATGCTAATCTCTAGTTTGGAAGAAGTTAAGGAGTAATATATAGGAAAGGGTACAGTCATAGAAACCAACTCTCGGGGGATGTTTTGTACACCTGCAAAACTCCAGTTTGGAAGTGGGAGAGAGTCATATTGGGGACCGCGTGCATTCACTCAGAGAAATCAACGATGGGATTGTGATTTGTAGGCATAGTCAACTCTAGTTTGGAAGAAGTACGAGAATCGTATATAGGAACGCTTACCTTCACGCAGAGAAAGCAACTATGGAGTGATGTTTGTATGCCTACTAAAATATAGTTTGGAGGAAGTTCGAGAGCCATATCTGGGAAGCTTACAGTCACTTAGAGAAAGCAACCCTCGGGGGTGTTTCGTAGGCCTGCTAAACTCTATTTTCAATGAAGTGTTAGAATAATATATGGGAACTCAGTGAAAGCAACGTTGTGGTTGTGGTTCCTAGAAGAAGCAAGAGAATCACATGTAGAACCGCTCACATTCCGGCACCGAATGCAACTATGGGGTGGTGTTTTGTAGGCTTGCAAAACTCTAGTTTGGACGAAGTTTGAGAGTCATATATAGGAAAGTTTACAGTCACGTAGAGAAAGCAACTCTCTGGGTGTGGAATGTAGAGTTATTTTGGTTGAAATAGAGTTATTTTGGTTGAAGTGTGAGAGTCATATATGGGAACGCTTACATTCACTCAGAGAAAACAACGTTTGGGTGGTGGTTTGTAGGGCATACTAAACTGTAGTTTGGAAGAAGTACGAGAGTCCTATATAGGAACACTTACATTCACACAGAGAAAGCACTTATGGCGTCAGGTTTTGTAGGCATGCTAAACTGCAGTTTGGAAGAAGTTGGAGAACCTTATACAGGAAAGATTACCGTCACCTAGGGAAAGCAACTCTCGGGAGATTTTTTTGTACACATGCTAAACTCTAATTTGGATGAAGTGTGAGAGTCAAACATGGGACCGCTTACATTCCCTCAGAGAAACAACACTGGGGTGGTTTTTGTAGGCATACTAAATAGTTTGGAAGAAGTACGAGAATGATATTTGGGAACGCTTACATTCACACAGAGAAAGGAACTACGTGGTGGTGTTTTGTAAGCATGCTATAGTTTGGAAGAAGTTCCAAACCTGAACAGTAATTTAGAGAAAGCAACTCTTGGTGGGTGATTTTTAGGTCTGCTAAATTGTATTTTGAAAGAAGTACCAGAGTCATATATACTAATGCTTACATTCATGCAAAGAAAAAACCATGGGGTGATGTTTTGTGGGCATGTTAACCTGTAGTTTGGAAGAAGTTGGAGAGTCTTATTTAGGAAAGCTTACAGTCACCTAGAGAAAGTAACTCTCGGGAGAGCCTTTCTTGGCCTGCTAAACTCTACTTTGCATCAATTGTGAGAGTCAAACATGGGAATGCTTTCATTCATTCAGAGAACGCAACGTTTGGATGGTGGTTTGTAGGCATTCTAAACTGTATTTTGGAGGAAGTACGAGAGTCATGTATATGAACGCTTACATTCATGCAGAGAAAGCAACTGTGGGGTGGTTTCTAGGCATGCTAAACTCTAGTTTGGACGAAGTTTGAGAATCACATATAAGAAAGCTTAGAGTCGCTTAAAGCAAATCTCTGGGTGTGGAATGTAGGTGTGCCAAACTCTATTTTGGTTTCAGAGTGAGAGTCATATATGGGAAGGCTTACATTCCCTCAGAGAAAGCAACGATGGTGTGGTCGTTTGTAGGCATACTGAACTCTAGTTTCGAAGAAGTAGGAGAATGATATATGGGAACGCTTACATTCATGCAGAGAAAGCAATTATGGGGTGGCTTTTTTGTAGCCATGCAACTCTCTATTTTGCAAGAAGTTAAAGAGTAATATATAGGAAAGCGTACCGTCATTTATAGAAACCAACTTTCGGGGGATGATTTGTAGGCCTGCAAAACTCTACTTTGGAAGAAGGGGGAGAGTCATATGGGGGACTGGGTATATTCACTCGGAGAAATCAACGATGGGGTTGTGGTTTGTAGGCATACTAAACTCTAGTTTGGAAGAAGGACGAGAATCATTTATAGGAACGCTTACATTCATGCAGAGAAAGCAACTATGGAGTGATGTTTGTATGCCTACTAAACGATAGATTGGAGGATGCTCGAGAGTCATATCTGGAAAGCTTACAGTCATTTACAGAAAGCAACTCTCTGGGGGTGGTTCGTAGGCCTGCTAAACTCTATTTTCAATGAAGTGTTCGAATCATATACAGGAACGCTTACATTCACTCAGAGAAAGCAACGTTGGGGTGGCCGTTTTTGAGCATACTAAACTCTACTTTGGAAGAGGTACGAGAGACATACATAGGAACGCTTACATTAACACAGAGAAAGCAAATACGGGGTGCTGTAGTGCAGGCATGCTAAACTATAGATTGGAAGAAGTTCGAAAGCTGACAGTCACTTAGAGAAAGCAACTCTTGGCGGGTGATTTTTAGGTCTGCTAAATTGTATTTTGAAAGACGTACAAGAGTTATATACACAAACGCTTACATTTATGCAGAGAAAGAAACTATGGGGTGATGTGTTGTTGGCATGCTAAACTGCAGTTTGAAAGGACTTCCAGAGTGTTATATAGGATAGCTACAGTCACCTAGAGAAAACAACACTCGGGACAGCTTTGCAAGCCTCTAAACACTAATTAGCAGCAATTGTGAGAGTCAAATATGGGAAAGCTTACATTCACGGAGAGAACACAACGTTTGGGTGGTGGTTTGTAGGCATAATAACTGTAGGTCGGAAGAAGTAGGAGAGTCATATATATGAACAGTTACATTCACGCAGAGAAAGAAACTGTTGGGTGGTGTATGTACGCATGTTAATCTATACTTTGGAGGAAGTTTGAGAGTCATATCTGGGGAAAATTACAGTCACATAGCTAAATCAACCATCGGGGACTGGTTTGTAGGTCTGCTAAATTCTATTTTGGAAAAAGTGATTCATATAAGGAAATGCTTATGTTCACTCAGAGAAAGCAACGATGCGGTGGTGTATTGTTGGCATGCTAAACTTTAGTTTGGAAGAAGTTCGAGAGTTTTACATAGGAAAGCTTACATTCACCTAGAGAAAGCAACTCTCAGGATGTGGTTTATAGGCCTGGTGAACTCTAATTTGGATCAAGTGTGAGAGTCATACATACGAGTTCCAAAATACAGTTTAGTATGCCTACAAACCACCAGCCTAACATTGCTTTCTCTGAGTGGATATAGGCCTTCCCTTATATGAATCTCGGACTGCTTTCAAAATGCAATTTGCCGGACCTACAAAACACCGCCCGAGAGTTGCTTTCTCTCACTATAAGCTTTCCTATATATGTCTTTGGGACATAGTTTAGCATGCCAACAAAAGGCCACCCCATAGTTTGCGTGAATGTAAGCGTTCCTATGCATCACGCTCGTACTTCTTCCAAAGTATAGTACACCTACCAACCACCTCCCCAACGTTGCTTTTTCTGAGTGAATGTAAGCATTCTTTTATTCTCGTACTTCCTCCAAACTCCAGTTTAGTGTGACTAAAAATCACCACCGCAACCTTGCTTTCTCTGAGTGAATGTTAGCGTTCCCATTTATGATTCACACTTCATCCAAAATAGAATTTAGCAGAACTACAAACCGGCCCCCAAGGGTTGCTTTCTCTGTGAGACTGTAAGCTTTCCTATTACTCTTAACTTCTTCGCAACTAGAGATTTGCATGCCTACAAAACACCACCCCATAGTTGCCCTCTCTGCGTGAATGTAAGCACTCATATATATGACTCTGCTACTTCTTCCAAAATACAGTTTAGTATGCTTACAAACAACCAACCAAACGTTGCGTTCTCTGAGAGAATGTTAGCGTTCCCAAGTATGACTGTTCCAAATGATGCAAAGTAGAGTTTAGCAGGCTTACAAACTATCTCTCGAAAGTTGCTTCCTCTGAGGGACTGTAAGCTTTCCTATAAAAGACTGTCGAACTTCTTCGAAACTACATTTCAGCACGCCAACAAAACATCACCACATAGTTTCTTTCTCAGCATAAATATAAGCGATTTTATATATGACTCTTGTACTTCTATCAAAATACAATTTAGCAGACCTCAAAATCAACCGCCAAGAGTTGCTTTCTCTAAGTCACTGTCAGCTTTCGAACTTCTTCCAAATTATATTTTAGCAGGCCTACAAAACACCACCCCATAGTTGCTTTCTCTGCGTCCACATAATCGTTCATATATATGACTCTCTTACTTCTTCCAAACTGGAGTTAGTATACCTACAAACCGGCACCCAAATTTACCTTTCTCTGAGTGAATGAAGCGTATCCATGTATGCCTCTTTCACTTCATCCAAATTAGAGTTTAGCGGCCCACAAACCACCTCCTGTGAGTTGCTTTCTCTAGGTGACTGTAAACTTTCCTATATAAGACTCTCGAACTTCTTCCAAACTACAGTTTAGCATGCCAACAATACAGCGCCCCATCGTTGATTTCTCTGAGTGAACATAAGCGTTCCCATATATGACTCTCACTCTTTTTCCAAAATAGAATTTAGCAGACCTACACAACACCCGATGGTTCCAATTCTCTAGGTGACTTTAATTTTTCCCACATATGACTCTCGAACTTTCTCCAAACTAGATTATGATGATTACATAGGCCACCCCACAGTTGCTTTCTCTGCGTGAATGTAACCGTTCATATATGACTCTCCTACTTCTTTTGAACTACAGCATTTATTCCTACAAACCATCACGACAACGTTCTTTCTGTGAGTGAATGCAAGCGTTCTCACACTTCATCCAAATTACAGTTTAGCAGACCTACCAACAAACTACAGAGATTTGTTTTTCTCTGTGTCACTGTAATCTTTCCTATGTAAGGCTCTCGAACTTCTTCCAAACCACAGTTTAGCATGCCAACAAAATACGATCACAGAGTTGCTTTCTCTGCGTGAATGTAAGCATTCGTATATATGACTCTCCTACTTCCTCCAAAATACAGTTTAGAATGCTTACAAACCACCACCCAAACGTTGCGTTCTCTGAGTCAATGTAAGCGTTCCCATGTTTGACTCTCACAATTGATGCAATCTAGAATTTAGCATGCTTAGAAACAATCTCCCGAGAGTTGCTTTCTCTGGGTGACTGTAAACTTTCCTATGTAAGACTCGCGAACTTCTTCCAAACTACAGTTTAGCATGCCAACAAAACACCGCCCCATAGTTGATTTCTCTTCGTGATCATAAGCGTTCCCATATATGACTCTCATTCTTCTTTCAAAATAGAATTTAGCAGATCTACAAAATGGCCCCCCGATGGTTGCTTTCTCTAAGTGACTGTAATTTTCCCCAGATATGACTCTCGAAATTCCTCCAAACTACAGATTAGCATGCATACATACGCCACCCAACAGTTGCTTTCTCTGCGTGAATGTAACCGTTCATATATGACTCTCCTACTTCTTCCGAACTACAGTTATTATGCCTACAAACCACCACCCAAACGTTGTGTTCTCTGAGTGAATGTAAGCGTTCCCATGTTTGACTCTCACAATCGCTGCTTGTTAGAGTTTAGCAGGCTTGCAAAGCTCTCCTGAGTGTTGCTTTCTCTAGGTGACTGTAAGCTATCCTACATAACACTCTCGAACTTCTTCCAAACTGCAGTTTAACATCCCCACAACACATCACCCCATAGTTTCTTTCTACGCATGAATGTAAGCGTTTGTATATAAGACTCTGACACGTCTTTCAAAATACAATTTAGCAGACTTAAAAAATCACCCGCCAAGAGTTGCTTTCTCTAAGTGACTGTCAGCTTTCGAACTTCTTCCATTCTATAGTTTAGCATGCCTGCACTACAGCACCCCGTATTTGCTTTCTCTGTGTTAATGTAAGCGTTCGTATTTATGTCTCTTGTACCTCTTCCAAAGTAGAGTTTAGTATGCTCACAAACGGCCACCCCAACTTTGCTTTCTCTGAGTGAATGTAAGCGTTCCTGTATATGATTTTAACACTTCTTTGAAAATAGAGTTTAGCAGGCCTACGAACCACCCCCTGAGAGTTCCTTTCTCTAAATGACTGTAAGCTTTCCAGATATGACTCTCGAACATCCTCCATACTATAGTTTAGTAGGCATACACACATCACTCCATAGATGGTTTGTCTGCGTGAATGTAACCGTTCATAATATATGACTTTCCTACTTCTTCCGAACTACAATTAAGGCCACAAACTGCAACCCAAACCTTGCGTTCTGAGTGGATGTAAACCTTCCCATACTTGACTTTAAGAGTTGGTGCAAATTATCAGGCTTTGAAATCATCTCCCAAGAGTTGCTCTCTCTAGGTGACTGTAAGCTTTGCTATATAAGATTCTAAACTTCCTCCAAACTATAGTTTAGTAGGCATACAAACCTCACTCCATAGTTGCTTTCTCTGCATGAATGTAAGCGTTCCTATATATGATTCTCGTACTTTCTCCAAACTAGAGTTTAGAATGCCTACAAAACACAACCCCATCCTCGATTTCTCTGAGTCAATGTACGTGGTCCCCAATATGACTCTCCCACTTCTTCCAAAGTAGAGTTTTGCAGGCCTACCCTTCATCCCCTGAAAGTTGGTTTCTATAAATGAGTGTACGCTTTCCTATATAACTTCTTCCAAACTAGAGATTAGCATGGGTACAAAAAAGCCACCCCATAATTGCTTTCTCTGCATGAATGTAAGCGTTCCCATATATCATTTTCCTACTTCTTCCAAACTAGAGTTTAGTATGCCTACAAACCACCACACCATCGTTGCTTTCTCTGAGTGAATGTATCCCTTTCCATATATGACTCTCAATCTAAACCAAAATAGAGTTTAGCACGCCTACATTCCACACCCAGAGATTTGCTTTCTCTAAGTGACTCTAAGCTTTCTTATATGTGATTCTCAAACTTCGTCCAAACTAGAGTTTAGCACGCCTAGAAAACACCACCCCACTGTTCCTTTCTCTGCATGAATGTAAGCGTTTGAATATATGACTCTGGTACTTCTTTCAAAATACAATTTAGCAGACCTAAAAATCCACCGCCAAGAGTTGCTTTCTCTAAGTGACTGTCTGCTTTCGAACTTCTTCCAAACTATATTTTAGCAGGCCTACAAAACACCACCCCATAGTTGCTTTCTCTGCGTCCATATAAGCGTTCATATATATGACTCTAGTACTTCTTCCAAACTGGAGTTAGTATACCTACAAACCGGCACCCCAATTTACCTTTCTCTGAGTGAATGAAGCGTATCCATGTATGCCTCTTTCACTTCATCCAAATTAGAGTTTAGCGGCTTACAAACCACCTCCTGTGAGTTGCTTTCTCTAGGTGACTGTAAACTTTCCTATATAAGACTCTCGAACTTCTTCCAAACTACAGTTTAGCATGCCAACAATACAGCGCCCCATCGTTGATTTCTCTGAGTCAACATAAGCGTTCCCATATATGACTCTCACTCTTTTTCCAAAATAGAATTTAGCAGACCTACACACCAGCCCCCGATTGTTCCTTTCTCTAAATGACTCTAATTTTCCCCAGATATGACTCTCGAACTTCCTCCAAACTACAGATTATGATGATTACATACGCCACCCCACAGTTGCTTTCTCTGCGTGAATGTAACCGTTCATATATGACTCTCCTACTTCTTCGAACTACAGTTGTTATTCCTACAAACCACCACGACAAAGTTCTTTCTCTGAGTGAATGCAAGCGTTCTCACACATCATCCAAATTACACTTTAGTAGACCTACCAACAAACTACAGAGAGTTGTTTTCTCTGTGTCACTGTAATCTTTCCTATATAAGGCTCTCGAACTTCTTCCAAACCACAGTTTAGCATGCCAACAAAATACGATCACAGAGTTGCTTTCTCTGCGTGAATGTAAGCATTCGTATATATGACTCTCCTACTTCCTCCAAAATACAGTTTAGAATGCTTACAAACCACCACCCAAACGTTGCGTTCTCTGAGTGAATGTAAGCGTTCCCATGTTTGACTCTCACAATTGATGCAAATTAGAGTTTAGCACGCTTAGAAACAATCTGCCGAGAGTTACTTTCTCTAGGTGACTGTAAGCTTTCTTATATAAGACTCGCGAACTTCTTCCAAACTACACTTTAGCATCCCAACGAAACACTGCCCCATCGTTGATTTCTCTGAGTGAACATAAGCGTTCCCACATATGAATTTCACTCTTCTTCCAAAATAGAATTTAGCAGATCTACAAAACGGCCCCCGATTGTTGCTTTCTCTAAGTGACTGCAATTTTCCCCAGATATGACGCTCGAACTTCCTCCAAAGTATAGATTAACATGCGTACATACACCACCCAACAGTTTCTTTCTCTGCGTGAATGTAACCGTTCATATATATGACTCTCCTACTTCTTCCGAACTACAGTTATTATGCCTACAAACCACCCCCCAAACGTTGTGTTCTCCCCGTGAATGTAAGCGTTCCCAGGTTTGACTCTCACAATTGCTGCTAATTAGTGTTTAGATGCTTGTAAAGCTGTCCCGAGTGTTGCTTTCTCTAGGTGACTGTAAGCTATCCTATATAACACTCTCGAACTCCTTTCAAACTGCAGTTTAGCATGCCAACAACACATCACCCCATAGTTTCTTTCTCTGCGTGAATGTAAGCGTTTGTATATGACTCTGGTACGTCTTTCAAAATACAATTTAGCAGACCTAAAAATCACCCGCCAAGAGTTGCTTTCTCTAAGTGACTGTCAGCTTTCGAACATCTTCCAATCTATAGTTTAGCATGCCTGCACTACAGCACCCCGTATTTGCTTTCTCTGTGTTAATGTAAGCGTTAGTATTTGTCTCTCGTACCTCTTCCAAAGTAGAGTTTAGTATGCTCAAAAACGGCCACCCCAACGTTGCTTTCTCTGAGTGAATGTAAGCGTTCCTGTATATGATTCGAACACTTCATTGAAAATAGAGTTTAGCAGGCCTACGAACCATCCCCAGAGAGTTGCTTTCTGTAAATGACTGTAAGCTTTCCAGATATGACTCTCGAACATCCTCCAATCTATCGTTTAGTAGGCATACAAACATCACTCCATAGTTGCTTTCTCTGCATGAATGTAAGCGTTCCTATATATGATTCTCGTCCTTCTTCCAAACTAGAGTTTAGTATGCCTACAAACCACAACCCCATCGTTGATTTCTCCGAGTGAATATACCCAGTCCCCCATATGACTCTCCCCCTTCTTCCAAAGTAGAGTTTTGCAGGCCTACAAACCATCCCCCGAAAGTTGGTTTCTCTAAATGACGGTACGCTTTCCTATATATTACTCTTTAACTTCTTGCAAAATAGAGATTAGCATGGCTACAAAAAAGCCACCCCATAATTGCTTTCTCTGCATGAATGTAAGCGTTCCCATATATCATTCTCCTACTTCCAAACTAGAGTTCAGTATGCCTACAAACCACCACACCATCGTTGCTTTCTCTGAGGGAATGTAAGCCTTCCCATATATGACTCTCACTCCGAAACCAAAATAAAGTTTAGCACGCCTACATTCCACACCCAGAGATTTGCTTTAAGCGACTCTAAGCTTTCTTATATGTGATTCTCAAACTTCGTCCAAACTAGAGTTTAGCATGCCTAGAAAACACCACCCCAGAGTTGCTTTCTCTGCATGAATGTAAGCGTTTGAATATATGACTCTGGTATTTCTTTCAAAATACAATTCAGCAGACCGAAAAATGAACCGCCGAGAGTTGCTTTCTCTAAGTGACTGTCTGCTTTCGAACTTCTTCCAAACTATATTTTAGCAGGCCTACAAAACACCACCCCATAGTTGCTTTCTCTGCGTCCATATAAGCGTTCATATATATGACTCTAGTACTTCTTCCAAACTGGAGTTAGTATACCTACAAACCGGCACCCCAATTTACCTTTCTCTGAGTGAATGAAGCGTATCCATGTATGCCTCTTTCACTTCATCCAAATTAGAGTTTAGCGGCTTACAAACCACCTCCTGTGAGTTGCTTTCTCTAGGTGACTGTAAACTTTCCTATATAAGACTCTCGAACTTCTTCCAAACTACAGTTTAGCATGCCAACAATACAGCGTCCCATCGTTGATTTCTCTGAGTCAACATAAGCGTTCCCATATATGACTCTCACTCTTCTTCCAAAATAGAATTTAGCAGACCTACACACCAGCCCCCGATTGTTCCTTTCTCTATGTGACTCTAATTTTCCCCAGATATGACTCTCGAACTTCCTCCAAACTACAGATTATGATGATTACATACGCCACCCCACAGTTGCTTTCTCTGCGTTAATGTAACCGTACATATATGACTCTCCTACTTCCTCGAACTACAGTTGTTATTCCTACAAACCACCACGACAAAGTTCTTTCTCTGAGTGAATGCAAGCGTTCTCACACTTCATCCAAATCACAGTTTAGCAGACCTACCAAGAAACTACAGAGAGTTGTTTTCTCTGTGTCACTGTAATCTTTCCTATATAAGGCTCTCGAACTTCTTCCAAACCACAGTTTAGCATGCCAACAAAATACGACCACAGAGTTGCTTTCTCTGCGTGAATGTAAGCATTCGTATATATGACTCTCCTACTTCCTCCAAAATACAGTTTAGAATGCTTAAAAACCAGCCACCCAAACGTTGCGTTCTCTGAGTGAATGTAAGCGTTCCCATGTTTGACTCTCACAATTGCTGCTAATTAGTGTTTAGAGGCTTGTAAAGCTGTCCTGAGTGTTGCTTTCTCTAGGTGACTGTAAGCTATCCTATATAACACTCTCGAACACCTTCCAAACTGCAGTTTAGCATCCCCACAACACATCACCCCATAGTTTCTTTCTCTGCGTGAATGTAAGCGTTTGTATATGACTCTGGTACGTCTTTCAAAATACAATTTAGCAGACCTAAAAATCACCCGCCAAGAGTTGCTTTCTCTAAGTGACTGTCAGCTTTCGAACTTCTTCCAATCTATAGTTTAGCATGCCTGCACTACAGCACCCCGTATTTGCTTTCTCTGTGTTAATGTAAGCGTTAGTATTTGTCTCTCGTACCTCTTCCAAAGTAGAGTTTAGTATGCTCAAAAACGACCACCCCAACGTTGCTTTCTCTGAGTGAATGTAAGCGTTCCTGTATATGATTCGAACACTTCATTGAAAATAGAGTTTAGCAGGCCTACGAACCACCCCCAGAGAGTTGCTTTCTGTAAATGACTGTAAGCTTTCCAGATATGACTCTCGAGCATCCTCCAATCTATCGTTTAGTAGGCATACAAACATCACTCCATAGTTGCTTTCTCTGCATGAATGTAAGCGTTCCTATATATGATTCTCGTCCTTCTTCCAAACTAGAGTTTAGTATGCCTACAAACCACAACCCCATCGTTGATTTCTCCGAGTGAATGTACCCAGTCCCCCATATGATTCTCCCCCTTCTTCCAAAGTAGAGTTTTGCAGGCCTACAAACCATCCCCCGAAAGTTGGTTTCTCTAAATGACGGTACGCTTTCCTATATATTTCTCTTTAACTTCTTGCAAAATAGAGATTAGCATGGCTACAAAAAAGCCACCCCATAATTGCTTTCTCTGCATGAATGTAAGCGTTCCCATATATCATTCTCCTACTTCCAAACTAGAGTTCAGTATGCCTACAAACCACCACACCATCGTTGCTTTCTCTGAGTGAATGTAAGCCTTCCCATATATGACTCTCACTCCGAAACCAAAATAGAGTTTAGCACGCCTACATTCCACACCCAGAGATTTGCTTTAAGCGACTCTAAGCTTTCTTATATGTGATTCCAAACTTCGTCCAAACTAGAGTTTAGCACGCCTAGAAAACACCACCCCACTGTTCCTTTCTCTGCATGAATGTAAGCATTTGAATATATGACTCTGGTATTTCTTTCAAAATACAATTCAGCAGACCGAAAAATGAACCGCCGAGAGTTGCTTTCTCTAAGTGACTGTCTGCTTTCGAACTTCTTCCAAACTATATTTTAGCAGGCCTACAAAACACCACCCCATAGTTGCTTTCTCTGCGTCCATATAAGCGTTCATATATATGACTCTAGTACTTCTTCCAAACTGGAGTTAGTATACCTACAAACCGGCACCCCAATTTACCTTTCTCTGAGTGAATGAAGCGTATCCATGTATGCCTCTTTCACTTCATCCAAATTAGAGTTTAGCGGCTTACAAACCACCTCCTGTGAGTTGCTTTCTCTAGGTGACTGTAAACTTTCCTATATAAGACTCTCGAACTTCTTCCAAACTACAGTTTAGCATGCCAACAATACAGCGTCCCATCGTTGATTTCTCTGAGTCAACATAAGCGTTCCCATATATGACTCTCACTCTTCTTCCAAAATAGAATTTAGCAGACCTACACACCAGCCCCCGATTGTTCCTTTCTCTATGTGACTCTAATTTTCCCCAGATATGACTCTCGAACTTCCTCCAAACTACAGATTATGATGATTACATACGCCACCCCACAGTTGCTTTCTCTGCGTGAATGTAACCGTTCATATATGACTCTCCTACTTCTTCGAACTACAGTTGTTATTCCTACAAACCACCACGACAAAGTTCTTTCTGAGTGAATGCAAGCGTTCTCACACTTCATCCAAATCACAGTTTAGCAGACCTACCAAGAAACTACAGAGAGTTGTTTTCTCTGTGTCACTGTAATCTTTCCTATATAAGGCTCTCGAACTTCTTCCAAACCACAGTTTAGCATGCCAACAAAATACGACCACAGAGTTGCTTTCTCTGCGTGAATGTAAGCATTCGTATATATGACTCTCCTACTTCCTCCAAAATACAGTTTAGAATGCTTAAAAACCAGCCACCCAAACGTTGCGTTCTCTGAGTGAATGTAAGCGTTCCCATGTTTGACTCTCACAATTGCTGCTAATTAGTGTTTAGAGGCTTGTAAAGCTGTCCCGAGTGTTGCTTTCTCTAGGTGACTGTAAGCTATCCTATATAACACTCTCGAACACCTTCCAAACTGCAGTTTAGCATCCCCACAACACATCACCCCATAGTTTCTTTCTCTGCGTGAATGTAAGCGTTTGTATATGACTCTGGTACGTCTTTCAAAATACAATTTAGCAGACCTAAAAATCACCCGCCAAGAGTTGCTTTCTCTAAGTGACTGTCAGCTTTCGAACTTCTTCTAATCTATAGTTTAGCATGCCTGCACTACAGCACCCCGTATTTGCTTTCTCTGTGTTAATGTAAGCGTTAGTATTTGTCTCTCGTACCTCTTCCAAAGTAGAGTTTAGTATGCTCAAAAACGGCCACCCCAACGTTGCTTTCTCTGAGTGAATGTAAGCGTTCCTGTATATGATTCGAACACTTCATTGAAAATAGAGTTTAGCAGGCCTACGAACCACCCCCAGAGAGTTGCTTTCTGTAAATGACTGTAAGCTTTCCAGATATGACTCTCGAACATCCTCCAATCTATCGTTTAGTAGGCATACAAACATCACTCCATAGTTGCTTTCTCTGCATGAATGTAAGCGTTCCTATATATGATTCTCGTCCTTCTTCCAAACTAGAGTTTAGTATGCCTACAAACCACAACCCCATCGTTGATTTCTCCGAGTGAATGTACCCAGCCCCCTATATGATTCTCCCCCTTCTTCCAAAGTAGAGTTTTGCAGGCCTACAAACCATCCCCCGAAAGTTGGTTTCTCTAAATGACGGTACGCTTTCCTATATATTTCTCTTTAACTTCTTGCAAAATAGAGATTAGCATGGCTACAAAAAAGCCACCCCATAATTGCTTTCTCTGCATGAATGTAAGCGTTCCCATATATCATTCTCCTACTTCTTCCAAACTAGAGTTCAGTATGCCTACAAACCACCACACCATCGTTGCTTTCTCTGAGGGAATGTAAGCCTTCCCATATATGACTCTCACTCCGAAACCAAAATAGAGTTTAGCACGCCTACATTCCAAACCCAGAGATTTGCTTTAAGCGACTCTAAGCTTTCTTATATGTGATTCCAAACTTCGTCCAAACTAGAGTTTAGCATGCCTAGAAAACACCACCCCAGAGTTGCTTTCTCTGCATGAATGTAAGCGTTTGAATATATGACTCTGGTATTTCTTTCAAAATACAATTCAGCAGACCGAAAAATGAACCGCCGAGAGTTGCTTTCTCTGACTGTCTGCTTTCGAACTTCTTCCAAACTATATTTTAGCAGGCCTACAAAACACCACCCCATAGTTGCTTTCTCTGCGTCCATATAAGTGTTCATATATATGACTCTAGTACTTCTTCCAAACTGGAGTTAGTATACCTACAAACCGGCACCCCAATTTACCTTTCTCTGAGTGAATGAAGCGTATCCATGTATGCCTCTTTCACTTCATCCAAATTAGAGTTTAGCGGCTTACAAACCACCTCCTGTGAGTTGCTTTCTCTAGGTGACTGTAAACTTTCCTATATAAGACTCTCGAACTTCTTCCAAACTACAGTTTAGCATGCCAACAATACAGCGTCCCATCGTTGATTTCTCTGAGTCAACATAAGCGTTCCCATATATGACTCTCACTCTTCTTCCAAAATAGAATTTAGCAGACCTACACACCAGCCCCCGATTGTTCCTTTCTCTATGTGACTCTAATTTTCCCCAGATATGACTCTCGAACTTCCTCCAAACTACAGATTATGATGATTACATACGCCACCCCACAGTTGCTTTCTCTGCGTGAATGTAACCGTTCATATATGACTCTCCTACTTCTTCGAACTACAGTTGTTATTCCTACAAACCACCACGACAAAGTTCTTTCTGAGTGAATGCAAGCATTCTCACACTTCATCCAAATCACAGTTTAGCAGACCTACCAAGAAACTACAGAGAGTTGTTTTCTCTGTGTCACTGTAATCTTTCCTATATAAGGCTCTCGAACTTCTTCCAAACCACAGTTTAGCATGCCAACAAAATACGACCACAGAGTTGCTTTCTCTGCGTGAATGTAAGCATTCGTATATATGACTCTCCTACTTCCTCCAAAATACAGTTTAGAATGCTTAAAAACCAGCCACCCAAACGTTGCGTTCTCTGAGTGAATGTAAGCGTTCCCATGTTTGACTCTCACAATTGCTGCTAATTAGTGTTTAGAGGCTTGTAAAGCTGTCCCGAGTGTTGCTTTCTCTAGGTGACTGTAAGCTATCCTATATAACACTCTCGAACACCTTCCAAACTGCAGTTTAGCATCCCCACAACACATCACCCCATAGTTTCTTTCTCTGCGTGAATGTAAGCGTTTGTATATGACTCTGGTACGTCTTTCAAAATACAATTTAGCAGACCTAAAAATCACCCGCCAAGAGTTGCTTTCTCTAAGTGACTGTCAGCTTTCGAACTTCTTCTAATCTATAGTTTAGCATGCCTGCACTACAGCACCCCGTATTTGCTTTCTCTGTGTTAATGTAAGCGTTAGTATTTGTCTCTCGTACCTCTTCCAAAGTAGAGTTTAGTATGCTCAAAAACGGCCACCCCAACGTTGCTTTCTCTGAGTGAATGTAAGCGTTCCTGTATATGATTCGAACACTTCATTGAAAATAGAGTTTAGCAGGCCTACGAACCACCCCCAGAGAGTTGCTTTCTGTAAATGACTGTAAGCTTTCCAGATATGACTCTCGAGCATCCTCCAATCTATCGTTTAGTAGGCATACAAACATCACTCCATAGTTGCTTTCTCTGCATGAATGTAAGCGTTCCTATATATGATTCTCGTCCTTCTTCCAAACTAGAGTTTAGTATGCCTACAAACCACAACCCCATCGTTGATTTCTCCGAGTGAATGTACCCAGCCCCCTATATGATTCTCCCCCTTCTTCCAAAGTAGAGTTTTGCAGGCCTACAAACCATCCCCCGAAAGTTGGTTTCTCTAAATGACGGTACGCTTTCCTATATATTTCTCTTTAACTTCTTGCAAAATAGAGATTAGCATGGCTACAAAAAAGCCACCCCATAATTGCTTTCTCTGCATGAATGTAAGCGTTCCCATATATCATTCTCCTACTTCTTCCAAACTAGAGTTCAGTATGCCTACAAACCACCACACCATCGTTGCTTTCTCTGAGGGAATGTAAGCCTTCCCATATATGACTCTCACTCCGAAACCAAAATAGAGTTTAGCACGCCTACATTCCAAACCCAGAGATTTGCTTTAAGCGACTCTAAGCTTTCTTATATGTGATTCCAAACTTCGTCCAAACTAGAGTTTAGCATGCCTAGAAAACACCACCCCAGAGTTGCTTTCTCTGCATGAATGTAAGCGTTTGAATATATGACTCTGGTATTTCTTTCAAAATACAATTCAGCAGACCGAAAAATGAACCGCCGAGAGTTGCTTTCTCTGACTGTCTGCTTTCGAACTTCTTCCAAACTATATTTTAGCAGGCCTACAAAACACCACCCCATAGTTGCTTTCTCTGCGTCCATATAAGTGTTCATATATATGACTCTAGTACTTCTTCCAAACTGGAGTTAGTATACCTACAAACCGGCACCCCAATTTACCTTTCTCTGAGTGAATGAAGCGTATCCATGTATGCCTCTTTCACTTCATCCAAATTAGAGTTTAGCGGCTTACAAACCACCTCCTGTGAGTTGCTTTCTCTAGGTGACTGTAAACTTTCCTATATAAGACTCTCGAACTTCTTCCAAACTACAGTTTAGCATGCCAACAATACAGCGTCCCATCGTTGATTTCTCTGAGTCAACATAAGCGTTCCCATATATGACTCTCACTCTTCTTCCAAAATAGAATTTAGCAGACCTACACACCAGCCCCCGATTGTTCCTTTCTCTATGTGACTCTAATTTTCCCCAGATATGACTCTCGAACTTCCTCCAAACTACAGATTATGATGATTACATACGCCACCCCACAGTTGCTTTCTCTGCGTGAATGTAACCGTTCATATATGACTCTCCTACTTCTTCGAACTACAGTTGTTATTCCTACAAACCACCACGACAAAGTTCTTTCTGAGTGAATGCAAGCGTTCTCACACTTCATCCAAATCACAGTTTAGCAGACCTACCAAGAAACTACAGAGAGTTGTTTTCTCTGTGTCACTGTAATCTTTCCTATATAAGGCTCTCGAACTTCTTCCAAACCACAGTTTAGCATGCCAACAAAATACGACCACAGAGTTGCTTTCTCTGCGTGAATGTAAGCATTCGTATATATGACTCTCCTACTTCCTCCAAAATACAGTTTAGAATGCTTAAAAACCAGCCACCCAAACGTTGCGTTCTCTGAGTGAATGTAAGCGTTCCCATGTTTGACTCTCACAATTGCTGCTAATTAGTGTTTAGAGGCTTGTAAAGCTGTCCCGAGTGTTGCTTTCTCTAGGTGACTGTAAGCTATCCTATATAACACTCTCGAACACCTTCCAAACTGCAGTTTAGCATCCCCACAACACATCACCCCATAGTTTCTTTCTCTGCGTGAATGTAAGCGTTTGTATATGACTCTGGTACGTCTTTCAAAATACAATTTAGCAGACCTAAAAATCACCCGCCAAGAGTTGCTTTCTCTAAGTGACTGTCAGCTTTCGAACTTCTTCTAATCTATAGTTTAGCATGCCTGCACTACAGCACCCCGTATTTGCTTTCTCTGTGTTAATGTAAGCGTTAGTATTTGTCTCTCGTACCTCTTCCAAAGTAGAGTTTAGTATGCTCAAAAACGGCCACCCCAACGTTGCTTTCTCTGAGTGAATGTAAGCGTTCCTGTATATGATTCGAACACTTCATTGAAAATAGAGTTTAGCAGGCCTACGAACCACCCCCAGAGAGTTGCTTTCTGTAAATGACTGTAAGCTTTCCAGATATGACTCTCGAGCATCCTCCAATCTATCGTTTAGTAGGCATACAAACATCACTCCATAGTTGCTTTCTCTGCATGAATGTAAGCGTTCCTATATATGATTCTCGTCCTTCTTCCAAACTAGAGTTTAGTATGCCTACAAACCACAACCCCATCGTTGATTTCTCCGAGTGAATGTACCCAGTCCCCCATATGATTCTCCCCCTTCTTCCAAAGTAGAGTTTTGCAGGCCTACAAACCATCCCCCGAAAGTTGGTTTCTCTAAATGACGGTACGCTTTCCTATATATTTCTCTTTAACTTCTTGCAAAATAGAGATTAGCATGGCTACAAAAAAGCCACCCCATAATTGCTTTCTCTGCATGAATGTAAGCGTTCCCATATATCATTCTCCTACTTCTTCCAAACTAGAGTTCAGTATGCCTACAAACCACCACACCATCGTTGCTTTCTCTGAGGGAATGTAAGCCTTCCCATATATGACTCTCACTCCGAAACCAAAATAGAGTTTAGCACGCCTACATTCCAAACCCAGAGATTTGCTTTAAGCGACTCTAAGCTTTCTTATATGTGATTCCAAACTTCGTCCAAACTAGAGTTTAGCATGCCTAGAAAACACCACCCCAGAGTTGCTTTCTCTGCATGAATGTAAGCGTTTGAATATATGACTCTGGTATTTCTTTCAAAATACAATTCAGCAGACCGAAAAATGAACCGCCGAGAGTTGCTTTCTCTGACTGTCTGCTTTCGAACTTCTTCCAAACTATATTTTAGCAGGCCTACAAAACACCACCCCATAGTTGCTTTCTCTGCGTCCATATAAGCGTTCATATATATGACTCTAGTACTTCTTCCAAACTGGAGTTAGTATACCTACAAACCGGCACCCCAATTTACCTTTCTCTGAGTGAATGAAGCGTATCCATGTATGCCTCTTTCACTTCATCCAAATTAGAGTTTAGCGGCTTACAAACCACCTCCTGTGAGTTGCTTTCTCTAGGTGACTGTAAACTTTCCTATATAAGACTCTCGAACTTCTTCCAAACTACAGTTTAGCATGCCAACAATACAGCGTCCCATCGTTGATTTCTCTGAGTCAACATAAGCGTTCCCATATATGACTCTCACTCTTCTTCCAAAATAGAATTTAGCAGACCTACACACCAGCCCCCGATTGTTCCTTTCTCTATGTGACTCTAATTTTCCCCAGATATGACTCTCGAACTTCCTCCAAACTACAGATTATGATGATTACATACGCCACCCCACAGTTGCTTTCTCTGCGTGAATGTAACCGTTCATATATGACTCTCCTACTTCTTCGAACTACAGTTGTTATTCCTACAAACCACCACGACAAAGTTCTTTCTCTGAGTGAATGCAAGCGTTCTCACACTTCATCCAAATCACAGTTTAGCAGACCTACCAAGAAACTACAGAGAGTTGTTTTCTCTGTGTCACTGTAATCTTTCCTATATAAGGCTCTCGAACTTCTTCCAAACCACAGTTTGGCATGCCAACAAAATACGACCACAGAGTTGCTTTCTCTGCGTGAATGTAAGCATTCGTATATATGACTCTCCTACTTCCTCCAAAATACAGTTTAGAATGCTTAAAAACCAGCCACCCAAACGTTGCGTTCTCTGAGTGAATGTAAGCGTTCCCATGTTTGACTCTCACAATTGCTGCTAATTAGTGTTTAGAGGCTTGTAAAGCTGTCCCGAGTGTTGCTTTCTCTAGGTGACTGTAAGCTATCCTATATAACACTCTCGAACACCTTCCAAACTGCAGTTTAGCATCCCCACAACACATCACCCCATAGTTTCTTTCTCTGCGTGAATGTAAGCGTTTGTATATGACTCTGGTACGTCTTTCAAAATACAATTTAGCAGACCTAAAAATCACCCGCCAAGAGTTGCTTTCTCTAAGTGACTGTCAGCTTTCGAACTTCTTCTAATCTATAGTTTAGCATGCCTGCACTACAGCACCCCGTATTTGCTTTCTCTGTGTTAATGTAAGCGTTAGTATTTGTCTCTCGTACCTCTTCCAAAGTAGAGTTTAGTATGCTCAAAAACGGCCACCCCAACGTTGCTTTCTCTGAGTGAATGTAAGCGTTCCTGTATATGATTCGAACACTTCATTGAAAATAGAGTTTAGCAGGCCTACGAACCACCCCCAGAGAGTTGCTTTCTGTAAATGACTGTAAGCTTTCCAGATATGACTCTCGAACATCCTCCAAACTATCGTTTAGTAGGCATACAAACATCACTCCATAGTTGCTTTCTCTGCATGAATGTAAGCGTTCCTATATATGATTCTCGTCCTTCTTCCAAACTAGAGTTTAGTATGCCTACAAACCACAACCCCATCGTTGATTTCTCTGAGTCAATGTACGTGGCCCCAATATGACTCTCCCCCTTCTTCCAAAGTAGAGTTTTCAGGCCTACCGTCCATCCACCGAAAGTTGGTTTCTATAAATGAGTGTACGCTTTCCTATGTAACTTCTTCTAAACTAGAGGTTAGCATGGGTACAAAGAAACCACCCCATAATTGCTTTCTCTGCATGAATGTAAGCGTTCCCATATATCATTCTCCTACATCTTCCAAACTAGAGTTCAGTATGCCTACAAACCACCACACCATCGTTGCTTTCTCTGAGGGAATGTAAGCCTTCCCATATATGACTCTCACTCCGAAACCAAAATAGAGTTTAGCACGCCTACATTCCACACCCAGATATTTGCTTTAAGCGACTCTAAGCTTTCTTATATGTGATTCTCAAACTTCGTCCAAACTAGAGTTTAGCATGCCTAGAAAACACCACCCCAGAGTTGCTTTCTCTGCATGAATGTAAGCGTTTGTATATATGACTCTGGTACTTCTTTCAAAATACAATTTAGCACACCGAAAAATCAACCGCCGAGAGTGGCTTTCTCTAAGTGACTGTCTGTTTTCGAACTTCTTCCAAACTATATTTTAGCATGCCTACAAAACACCACCCCATAGTTGCTTTCTCTGCATCAATATAAGCGTTCATATATATGCCTCTCTCACTTCATCTAAATTAGAGTTTAGCAGGCCTACAAACAACACCCCGTGAGTTGCTTTCTCTAGGTGAGTGTAAACTTTCCTATATAAGAATCTCCAACTTCTTTCAAACTACACCATGCCAACAAAACACCACGCAGTGGTTGCTTTCTATGAGTGAACATAAGCGTTCCCATATATGACTCACATTCTGTTTCCAAAATAGAATTTAGCAGATCTACAAACCAACCCAGGATGGTTCCTTTCCCTAAGTGACTGTAATTTTCCCCAGATATGACTCTCGCACTTCCTCCAAACTACAGATTAACATGCATACATCGTCACCCCACAGTTGCGTTCTCTGCGTGAATGTAACGGTTCATATATATGACCCTCCTACTTCTTCCCAACTACAGTTATTATGCCTTCAAACCATCACCATGTTTCTTTCTCTGAGTGAATGAATGCAAGTGTTCTCACATTTCATCCAAGTTAGAGTTTAGCAGGCCTACCAATAAACTTCCAAGAGTTGTTTTCTCTGTGTCACTGTAATCTTTCCTATATAAGACTCTCGAACTTCTTCCAAACCACAGTTTAGCATGCCAACAAAATACGACCCCAGAGTTGCTTTCTCTGCCTGAATGTAAGCGTTCATATACATGACTCTCGTACTTCCTCCAAAAT